>NC_142935.1:18873421-18913421 GCF_046866305.1 Octopus bimaculoides
TCAATACATCAAACTATTGTTGAAAAAAGAAGACATAAAAGATCGTCAAATTTACTTCCAACACAACGTATGTATATATATATATATATATATATATATATATAGTGTTGAGTGGTGTATGTATATGAATATAAATGTGTGTGTGTGTGTAGTATGTATGTATGTATGGTTGTATGTATGTATGCAAGCGATACTGGGCAAACTCAAAGATAATATTTGGTATTTACATGTCATGCCACCTTGCGATAGTTCTCAGAAGCATAGATAATTTCAATAAATCAATAATTTATCATTTGTGGCATATCACATACCATTATTTGTCACTGTGGATCAAATTATAAGCCAGTGATCTTAGTTTTATGGCTTTGCTTGATGCACACACACCCACACTCACACACACACACACACGCACACACACACACACGTATATATATATGTGAAGTAAGTGGGTAAAAGAGACAGAGACACAGAAAACTGCACATAGAGATTATTTGATGTTTACATCTTATCACGCAAGTAAACTGATATAAGCTGAAAAGCAGTAAGTCATCGACCTAAAATGTACTTCGTCGATTGGAAACATTTGTACTTAAAATTGTTTCAGTCATGCACAGTTTAGAATGTTCTGACTATGATATTTAATACATTATTTCATAGATTATTTATCTAAATGCTTACCATTTACCTATTTGACTTGTTTTACTAGAACAGAACCTATATACAAACTGGGACTGCTTTGTCACCACCATTGATTTCGTCTATTTGAAGTATATATTCATGGATTATCAAATAGAAATGAACAAATGAATGTATGTGTATAATAATACCTTCTGCTTCTCTAAACTGAAATTTAACTATTATGCTTAAATATCGGATAACTAACATGATATAGAATGCATAATCTCTTCGAACTGTTTCAGACAAATGCACTTTTGTAATCTGTCGTTGTCCAATATCTTCGATGACCACACCACCGTTATAATCGATAATTATCAGTAGGGGTATACTTTGGTAATGCATGAAGCTCGTGTGCCCAACATGTGGGTTCCCGTTGGTCAGTGAATGTCCGTTTCAAAATTCTTTAATTGTAACCCTACTTGCGTTGCCAAAAATAGCCTGTACCTTGTCCAAGCATATTCCTTGATAAAATTAGCCTATCCCTTGCCAGAAGTAGTCCATACCTTGCGAAAACCAACCTATGCCTTGCCAAAAATATCCAATGTCTTGCCAAAAGTAGCCTATGCCTTGCCAAAGATAGCATGTCATGCCATAAATAGCCTATACCTTGTCAATAATAACGCTTTTTCTATATTCGTGAAACTCCATATCTTGAGACAGTTTCTCTATCTGCTACCTGGGAGTAGATGATATTTTAATTTTTTTATATCTCAAACAGAATGAAAATATTTCGGTAATTAGAAGGAAAACAGTTAATGACAAGAGTGGTAAAGAGACTCCTGCAGAGAATTCTCATTAACGCTAAATTCATCTAATTTTGAGTAGAATTGCATTTTTTAAACTAATTACTTTGATGCACGTTAGATCGCACTTAAATATATATTCTTCTCGTCAAGAGCTTTAATGGGAAATATATTATGTGCTCAGAATTACATACATGACACACGCATAAAAGCAGACATACAAAACACGGATATGCACCCGCAAATTTATCAAACCTTGTCTTGAAGAAGGCATGGAAATTATGTAACATGATAGTGAAATTTACAAAAATATACAGGAAGTAAAGTTAAAATTGCAAGATTTTCCATCGACTTAATTCCGTGCTCAAGATAAGGAATAACCTTCTCTCCCTATATAGGGCAATGGTCTACTTTATATGAAATTCACAAATATCTATCACATATTACGTAGCAGTTAGGTGTCACGTAGCAATGAAAGATAAAGTGTTCACCTCTAAAGAAAGAATAAACAATGATTGAACATACAAAGAAGATATGAACTCATGATATACGAGTAATGATCTCAGCACTTTAGCCACTGAGCAATTTCTCTTCTTCGGCGATAGAGTATACAATAATCTCTCGCCATGTCGCGGTTCACCTATGACGGTTTATTCCGTCGATCTTCCGTGGTGCAGTTTTGCATTTATAATAAAATAAATACTCTCTCTTTATTCGTTACACTTTTACTTGTTTCAGTCATTTGACTGCGGCCATACTGGAGCACCGCCTTTAGTCGAGCAAATCGACCCAGGACTTATTCATTGGAAGCCTAGTACTTATTATATCGGTCTCTTTTGCCGAACCGCTAAGTTACGAGGACGTAAACACACCAGCATCGGTTGTCAAGCGATGATGGGGGGACAAACACAGACACACAAGCACACATATATACATATGTATATATATATACATATATACGACGGGCTTCTTTCAGTTTCCGTCTACCAAATCCACTCACAAGGCTTTGGTCGGCCCGAGGCTATAGTAGAAGACACTTGCCCAAGGTTCCACGCAGTGGGACTGAACCCGGAACCATGTGGTTGGTAAGCGAGCTACTTACCACACAGCCACTCCTGCGCCTATATACATATTATAAAAATAATAAAGCAAATATGCAGTACTGTTTCTACTTCGCGGATTTTCATCTATCGCGGGGCGGGGTTGGAACGTTACACCCGCGATAATCGAAGGGTTACTGTAGTTCTATAGAAAAACCCATGTACTAACTGAGGTGCGCAAATCATGAAAAAAAAAAATTTCTTCTTGAAGCAACTTCAGAGACAGCTTGAAATATATTATGTTTATAATCATTGTCAAGATCTAGATTCGTCTAAGTTTAAAGAAAGTGTATGTTACTTTTTATGGTAATCGGCGCACAATCTGTTGCCAAGTGATCGAATAAAGATTACAAGAAAAACACAAACGCATTTGTGTGCAAGCGATATGCTAGTGTCCAAGAAAATAAGAGAATATGTTTGTGTGTGTGTGTGTGTGTGTGTGTGCGTGCGTGTGCGTGTGTTTGTGTGTGTTTATATACATACGTAAAATCCAGAGAATCGAGGTGTAACAAGAAAGTTAACTTCGGCCAATCAGCAGTGAATATTAAAAAACAACTTGCAGTAACAATAATGGTTTATTGAGACAGAAGGCAGTGAATTTATTTTCTTGTAACGAAGAACGATGTGTGTGTGTGTGTGTGTGTGTGTGTGTGTGCGTGTGTGTGTGTGTGTGTGTGTGCGTGTGTGTGTGTGTGTGTGTGTGAAGGCTCGTGACTCACTGGTTTGGGTATTCGACTGACGATTCCATTGTGAAGCCGTGAGTTGGACCTGTATTGCTATAAATAAATGAATAAACAAATAAGTCAAATTTTTTAGTCTTGTCACAATGAACTACGCTAAAGGTCCGCGTATGTATAGATTGCTCGGCTACTTGCGTGTTAATTTCACGTGCACGCTGTTCCGTTGATGGGAACAACTGGAACTCTTGTCGTAACTGACGGAGTTCTATATATATACTAGCAGAAATACCCGGCTTTGCCCGGGTTAAAGAGAATAATGAAATCTAAAAACGCCGTCTAGACTACGCAACCCTCAACTGTTAGTAGCTACGATACCATATTTCTACATTAATAACTCTCCAATCCATGCCAGCATGGAACATAGACATTAAGTGGAATGCCAGTCTCTCATCTAGGAGGGCCTTGAAATCAATGTTACCAACTGGGGAATATGTGTGTCGCAGTGATAATAAAAAGACCCAAAGGAGGTCTGCAACGAAATAATTTTACTCAACACTTTGCAAGTGAATCAGTGGAGGCAAAGATGCGTCTCATTTACTTGACAATTTATGCACCACATTGCAGAAATCTGTACCGTTGAATTACAAATAATGCTCATCTGTTATGTTCGGGTTAAAATTTCATCAACATCAAAAATATATGATGGGAGTTATGGCCGTTATACATAGAATATAATTTCCAAATTTCATAAAGATTCGTTCAGTACTTTTGACGTAGTTTTGGATAAGAAAACAAATGACTAATGTGTGTGTTTGTGTGCATGTCTTTGTGTGTGATGGGTGTATATATGTATAGATATCTGTATGTATATATATATATATATATATATATATATATATATGCGTGTGTGTGTGTGTGTGTGTGTGTGTGTGTGTGTGTGTGTGTGTGTGTACATATTACATGTACATCTATATATATATATACATCTACACATATGTATACATATACATGTATGCATATAGATCTATATCTATATCTCTCTATATATATTCTATGCATATACGTGTACATATACATGTATATGTATACATATCATCTCTTTCTCTCTCTCTTTCTCTCTTTCTCTCTTTCTCTCTCTCTCTCTCTGAAAGTATCTGTCATTACAGTATCGAAATGTGATTGTTTCAGTTAGTAGAATAGTTTCATTTTTAAAGTGAAAGTATTTGACAGGAGTGTTTTTGTTTCACTTTTGACACGTAATACTTAAATAGTGGAGGAGATATTATGTTGCCGTGGGCTCGAACTCTGCAAGAAGTTAAAAAAATTTTTTTGACTAAAATACAACTGGAACCCTAAGTAAGGCATGTGCAAAATTTGAATGAAATTAGTTGCGTAGTTCTCGAGTTTTAGGGATTCACACAGACAGACAGACAGACAGACAGACAGACACACATTCTCATTTATATATATATATATATATATATATATATATATATATATATATATATACATGCGCTTATGTATAATGATAATAATAATAATTTGGTCAAATACGTATAATTCGATTAGTTTGTCTAAATGTATATGTGTGTGTGCGTGCGTGTGTGTGTGTTTATATAAATATACGAGGTCTGATCAAGAAGTATCCGGACTGTTGCCATAGTAACGAAACTAAGGCACGTAGAGTAAAGCCGCTTGGCAAAGATTGGCCTTTAATGCTGCTGGTTATGAGCCCTACGTTTTAACGTTTTCGATCACATCCACTGTTTACAAAAGTGCTTGGAAGGAAGGTGCGTAGCATGTGATCGTCATATTGACCATGACAGAGAAAGTGGAGCAGAGAATCTTCATCAAATCTTGCCAAAAGTTTGGCGATACCCGCTCAGAGGCCTACGTAAATTTTTCAGAAAGTTTTCATCTTTCTCGACACAATGAAATGGATCTGGTGCAACTGAAACCCGAGTGTCCTTTTGGTCAGCTGAAAGCAGTTTTGGCACAAACTTGGAAGACACGCGTCTCATACGCAAATCTTTAGTGATGATGACCGGAACTGTAAAGTAACTAATCTGCACTTTCTGTGATATCTCATGGATGGTGTTCAACGATTTCCCCTCACAGCTGCACGCACGTTTGCAATGTTTTTCTTAGTTCTGCTGGCTGCGGGTCTTCCAGAACATTCGTCAATATCGACATTTTTCCGGCCACCTTGGAAACATCTAAAAGACTCGTACACTTGTGTGCGACTCCTATCCATACACTCCTATCCATACACTTTCTGAAACTTTGCGTAGACCTCTGAGCAGTTATCGGCATGACAACTTTCTCTGTCATGGTCAATGCAACGACCACACTCTAAGCACTTCCCTCCCAACGACTGGTGTAAACAGCGGAAGTGACCTAGAACGTCAGAATTTAATGCGCATGCAAAGCGTAGTCCGAGGTCAATCTGAGCCGAGCGGCTTTACTTTGCGCACTTTAGCATCGTTACTACGGCAACAGTCCGGATACTTATTGGTCAGACCTCGTACACACACACACATATATATATATATATATATATATATATATATATATATATATATATATATATATATATATATATATATATATATGCGCTTATCTTTAATTTGCTTCAGTCATTAGCTTACGGCAGCTACGGTCTTCTATCACTTGCTACATTATAATGTGCCAATAGTACATTTTTCTTTATATTGCTTATGTTATCAGTATTTTATTTGTCTAATCACCGACGGTGTGTCATTGACCTGTTACTGACACACATACACACGCGCACGTGTAACCATGCACAAACGTGTGCGCTTGCACAAACACATTGATATATGCATACAGGTGTGTGTGTGTGTGTGTGTGTGTGTGTGTGTGTGTGTGTGGTCAATCATTAACGTCGTTTCAACAGGAAATCTAGTTAAACCCGACATTAGTTCAATCCACAGAAGATAAAAGCTGTTTAACAAGTTTCTAGTAATTGTGGGTATTGGCATTGAACTGCTACAGTCGATGGACGAGCGCTTCATAGATTTTTGGGAGTAATAGCTAAATATATGACCTTGACCTTTGTGGAAGTTACTTTATCTAGGAAATAACCTGATAGGTAAAAAATAATTTAATCCCTCAACGGTGATCTTTTTTACCATTGACTTATTCTCTTTGCCGTTGAGATTTTTATGCGACCAATGTGTTGCTGTAAAAATTGTAACTGCTATTTATTTTAGAAAACCTTCATATTATACGTGCCCAGCTGCTATTTGTTAATATAGGTGTTTTCCTTAGATATATTCAAATATCTCGAAATTATCTCAGGTTTTTTTGTGGGAATATATTTACCTGTTCAAGAAAGACATCTTGGTTTGCAACAACTTTAATAAGTGATGGTCATACACATTACAGACAGAGCAATGGAGCCGCAAACGAACTTAGAGACGGTGCCGGACTCCTGAGAGAAAAATAAACTTCCTGTAGTAGAAACCAAAGTATTGCACCCACGCGATGAGATCATACGCTGAAAAAATAGTGGAGCATTTGCATTTGTCGACTAGCGTCTTGCATATTGTCCAGTGTACTCTCTATTAGCCCAAGAGCTTATTGGTGCCGTACAAAGCATAGAATTAATAAACTTGTATCAATCATATTAATGTTGGTGCATCTCAATTCATCTAATAATTTATGTACATGCAATATTTCTTTAACTTCAAGGCCGCGAGCCAGGAAGAATTCTTAGCACGTCGGGCAAAATGCTTAACAGTCGAACAATGGGGTTGAGGTAATCGACAAATCCTGCCCTCAAAACTGCTGGCCTTGTGCCAAAATTTGAATCCAAAATTTCTTAAACTTAGATTATGCTGACCTAGGTGACCAACCCTGGTTCGGAAAAATCAATAAGCTTGAATGGCTTTCGATCCAAAATTCTATGATATCGATGTTCTATCTTTAAAATAAATAAATAAAATGGAATGATTGGCAGAAGTGGTACGGTGTCAAACACAATATCGCTTTACGATTAGTTAATTCTCTTCGATTCTGATTTCCAGTCATTCTGGAGACTCTAAAATGAATACTAATCTCGATTGAATCAATCGCTAATTTGTGATAATGTGCTAGAAATCAATGTTAAATCAAATGATAATGTAACTAGCTGACAGAAATTCAAAATAGCAAGACTAATATTTCTGAACACATTCTTCTTGTCCCTTTATTTTCTTAAAGAAATCAAGCAACTCCGTCCTCATTTTTTTCATCTGCTTCTGCTCGATAAACTATGTCTAAAGTGTGTACGACACATGCTTCACTCGCTTCACATGTACGAGACATACTTCATTCGACTATACAGCATCGATTTTTATGGCCTCTAGCCTATGTGCCATGACATTTTTCTAAAGAATATTTGGCACATCATAAAATTTGGTTTCAAATTATGGTACAAGGCCAGCAATTTCTTGAGGAAGGGTAAGTCGATTACATCGACCCCTGTGCTTGATTAGATCTTATTTTATTCACTCCGAAGGCATGAAAGGTAAAGTCAACCACGGCGGAATTTGAACTTAGAACGTGAATTCGAATGAAAGACTGTTATGCATTTTAGCTCAGCGTACTAACGGCACTGTAAACTCAACGCCTTAAAGGCATGTAATAAATATTGGCTTGAATTTTGGCACACATCCAGCAATTGTGAAGAGGGTAAGTCGTTTACATCTACCCTAGTAATCAACTGGTGCTTATTTTATATGGCATGTAATAAATATTTAAACGATTTAAATCTGTATCCATGTATGAGTGTGTGTATAATATATGTCTACATGTCTATATATGTGTAAGTGTGTATACCTCTAATGATATTCGCAAGCGAGTTATAACTTTGTAGCAACTACAATGCTTTCTGTCATTTTTTTAGGTGCCTATGTAGTTGCGAGTAGATAAACATCCACCTTGATCCAGCTGAAACATCAAGGATGTTTCAGCTCAAAGCACAGAGGAATCCAACAATACTCGGTTAAAAGCCAATTTTCCTCTGAGTACAATTACATGAAACGGGAAAAAGGGTGTTTTGCTCAGATACAACGCCCTATCTGGTCCAAGTCTCGAACTCACAGCGTAAGAATAATGAAGATAACATCCCAGCCACTCAGCCACTCCCTTCACCGTCTCTCCATCAAAACAGCTATATACATCTCTCTCATTCTCTCCCCCCTTCTCTTCCTCTCTCTCTCTCTATGTATATATGTTAATATATAAGTGTGTGTGTATTTCATATATTCTTAGATGCATTTCTGATCGCTGCCTGCAGCACAACGTATTGTATGTAATTTAGTAACTTCATCTAACAAATGAGTGTTGTACTGAAAGCTGAATGTTCTTATGCTTTGGAACACAGTTATTTCGGTACGGAAAATATAGCTTGTGAAGGACTATATGGACAAAAACTTATGGTCGGTATTTGAATATGCTCGGATTTTCTTTTTCTTTTAGGGATTTGGTATTTAAATAAACTTGATGTAATTGATGAAATGCGGTTTAAGCAATTATATAATTGAGTTAAGATTTACATTTTGGCAATAGTTTGGTTTAACGTGTTTTCTGCAGAGGATTTAGACATTACTACGATGTTAATTGCTGTATATATTTAAGTCTGTATAAAGATGGTATAGAATCATAAATTATTTCATCTCTCCCAAATGTCTCATTCTCAATGTAAGAATGATTTGTGGTGTAGTAAACACCAATACGTTGAAGTAAAATCTCAGATTCTATTACCTGTTTGGGCACTTCATTTAAGCTGTTAATGCATTTGAGCCAGGTAAAAGCTGATGAAGGTGACTTTTGTAATATAATCATCCGACCATAAACATTTCAGAATCGGAAACCTTACGTATCTTTCACTGTATCTCACACAGAAAAGATAACACAGGCCTTGAAATTCGGCGCTTGTATTGATTGGCTTTGAATTTAACTAATTTCATTCATCACTGTGATAAATATATATCATAGGGATTATACATAATCATCTATTTTAACACCATATATATGTAGTGGGAGAGAAGTGCCTGTCGCATTGGTCAAGGTGCTGTACTCCTAATCGTGAGATCGTCATTTCGATTCCCAGACCGGCTGTGTATTGTATTCTTGTGCAAAACACATCATTTCACATTGCTTCGGTGCACTAGGTTTTAAATGGGAAACCCTAAAACGAACTGGCTTTCCGTTTAGTGGAGATGCTGACTCGCCTGCTCAGAGAAAGGGGTGGCATCATTCGAAAGCTAAACAATAATCAGTGTTGCATAACAGCAGCTGATATTTTGGCCGATAGCGTGTGTGTATATATACATACATACACTCACACACATATGCATATATATATATATATATATATATATATATATATATATATATATATATATATATATATATATATATATATATATATATATGAGAATTTACGAAAAAAACAACAACAGACGAGGACAGGTGGTGTAAACAACAAAAGGATGTATTAGTTTAACGCTCGGGAATAGAGAAAGTCTTTAACGTTTCGAGCTACGCTCTTCAACAGAAAGAATAAGGAGAAAACAAGGAGAAAAACACGGAGAAAAAAAATTGAATGTTGTGGTCAGCGATCTATCAAATGTATATATAACATATGTAAGGTTTCCCAAAATTTTCAATTTTGCCAAAGCAAAATATAGTTATATTTTGGGTCCGAGCGTTGCAATACAATGGTAAAGTAAACACAATTATGACATTACCACATTTAGTCGATATGGCCGCCCCTGTTTCGAATCACAGCCTTGAGTCTAGTTGCGACTTTTTCACACGTGGCAGGCAGCTGTTCTTGCGGAATCGAAGCCCATTTTTAACGATGTTTTCCCTTTGGATTGTCCAGCGAAGCATGAGGAATGCTCGAGACCCTCGTTTCTAAAATGGACTAAGCAGAAAAGTCCAACAGGTTCAGATCGAGGATTCTTCAGGGCCATACATCCTTGCCTATGAACGACGGAATGTTTTTCTGGATCCAGAGTTGTGTTTGTTTGGAGCTGTGAGATGGTACCGAGTCCTGTTGGAGGCTCCATGGTGCTCCTTGCAAGTGGTCATTCGCCCGAGTTCAGCTTCCAGAATGTCGCTAATGTATCGTTCGTTGGATGTTAATTTTAACACCCAAGGGCACAAAAACGAGGGACGGCTTTTCAGTGGCTGTGGCAGCCGCCTAAACCATTACTGATTGTGGATTTTGACGTCGATTTACGAGTTCACTCTCGACGGAGGCAGATACATTCCAAAGTCGGTCATGCTCATGGTTTACTCTTTGCCTGATATCAAATTTCTCTTCATCAGCGAACAGCAGCGTGCCTCTAGTAGTATTAGACGACTTCTCTCCAGTCTCATGGACTTATAAACTTGCGTGAGATCATGATGACGGTTCATCTTGTAAGGATGGGTCCTTCAGCACTCGATACATCGATGTTCGGCTTTTCTCTGCTGTTGCAGACAGTTTTCTGATGGAGCTATAAGGATTTACCCGTATCTTTAACCGGTACTTTTGATAATCTTAGGGGTCGCCACACTTCTTTTTCGGCCGCGTCTACGTCGATCAGCAGTGGAACCAGTCTCTTTAAATTCCATCGCAATTTTCCAGACTGTTGTTCGGATAATGTGAAGTTTCGTCGCTATAGTTGTATTACTTTCGCCTCCTTTGTGGAGGGCTATGATTGGATTTCGGTCTATATCTAATTTATATATCTGAATTTTATTTAATTTGAAACAAAACGAAGTCACAGTAATCTTTTCTAATGATACATAATCTTCATATCTTCTCACAATTATTGATAGTTGATATATATATATATATATATATATATATATATATATATATATATATATATATATGCGAGTAAAAATAAATACAAAAAAGGTGTTTTTTTTTTGTATGATTGTGTATAGAGGAATATATTATTTTGTTTAAAAGAGTTCCAACACTGTCTGTTTTTTATGTTTTATTTATATTCCTGCAGAACCAATGTGGGGTATAGAATATGGAATATACAATATATAATATAACATAAAATAAAAATGGATGGCACCATGAAAGAAAGTATTGAATGTAGATGAAATATTGAGTGTTCAATATAAAGGATCAAATATATAAATATAAAAATATAAATATATAAAGGCGACTCGAGTTTCAGGGCTATTTCCCTTCGTCATGGCCGGTATGACAGACTTTAACAGATATATATATATATATATATATATATATATATATATATATATATAAGAGAGAGAGAGAGGTCACAAAAGTGACAGAGGGTACTGACTAGCACCAACTATTGCTAGAAATAAGAGCTAAAACAATTCAAAAGCCACAAGCACTATCTTAATGACTGACAGTGTCTATAGTCGGATCGGCGATTTCGGATTTTGATGTAGACCATCTTAATTCCCTTAAGCGGTTATAAACTCCAAGGGTTAAACTCAACTACCTCTGTCAGTCTTATATATATTAAAAAAAAAAAAAGACCGCTGAAAACATGTCCTGATTTTCAAGACCGTAGAAGTGTACCGTCTGTCACTTATGTGACCTCTATTCATTTTGCCTTTAGTTTCAAATTACTCTAATAAGCCACCCATTTAATTTGTTATATATATATATAGGTTATGAACGACAGTGAGACCCAAAGGTGTCAGATAATGTCTTCCCCTTTCTTCTCTTTCTTTATTCCTATCTTCTTGTTTTCGATTTGACCTTACTAATACATTCCCTACTTTTAGGTCACCTTAAGTAAATCCCTTGATTCAATAGCACTGTGTATAAACTCTATACTTGGAATGACCAATTTTAAAGACTATTGGATTTTACTAATAAGGTATTGGAATTTTATATGTATACCATTCTGCCTAAACAATGGATCTACAAATACAATAGCCCTGCTTATCCTACATCTATTTTCGTTCCTCAGCTTCACTCGCTATTTCATATCTTATATAAATTAACTATTACTTAAGCATCTTCTCACACCGTCTCCGATGAATGGATATAATAAATATCCTGAAAACAGCTGTAAGATCTATTTAAAAATAATTCTATAATATACACAGCCTTAGTTTTTTTATCTCATTACGAAAAGTGAATCAATCTCTCTCTCTCTCTCTCTCTCTCTCTCTCTCTATATATATATATATATATATATATATATATATAGGGAGAATTCACAAAAACACAGCAGAGGAAGACAGGTGGTGTATAAAACAAATAGATTTATTAGTATAACGCTCGGGAATTGAAAAAGTCTTAAACGCTTCGAGCCTACGCTCTTCCACAGAAAGGAACACAGAAAGAATCAGGGAGAGAAAAAAATGTGTGTAGTGGTCAGCTATCTATCATGGCGAATATGTATATACATGCATTTATGTACATATGTATGTAATCGTGCGTCACCTGACAACGGGCGTTGTGCCTGGTAGCACTACTGATTCACGGCATCCTATGTCTTTTTTGTGTCTTATGTTTTGCTAAGCAACAGGGCTGCAGCGTGGTTAAATTAGGATCTGAACTTAGCATCTGAAGCGAGTAACTTAATCCTACATGTTATTTTTTCCGGTCCTTTACAGTTTCTGTCAAATTAAACAAGATTAGCAATGTCTTCTTACATTATCACGAAACCAGAAATTTCTATGGGAATGGATTGAATCCTGTTTATGGTTCATAGTAATGTTATCGATACTGGATTGCTTTCAAATAAAAATGAAGAATGACGGAAGTAATTACTATAAAGAATTAATACGACGCTCTAGCATTTTTACCATTCCTCATTATTGTCAATAATCCTTTTTATTTCGGAACAAAAGCACACATACCCATCAAAGTCTGGTTAATAAGTCTCACTACTGGGCAGGATTTATTTTAAACGCTTCACTTAGGCAGTAAGCAGGCAAAATTATTAGTTTGTTAGGCAAAATGCTTAGCAGCCTTTATTCCGGTTCTTTAAACTCTGAGTTCATATTTTTCCGATGTCGATTTCACGTGTCATACCTTCAGAGTGGATCGAATAACTACCAGTTCAGCAGTGAGATTGGTGTAATCAACTTACTACTCCCCTAAATTTACTGGCGTTGTATCAAAACTTGAAACTATTTGATCAACTTCAGTAGGAAAAAGTAAAGCAAAAAGTTCAATAACCTTGAACTTAGAAAATAAACGGTTGATAACGATATATAATAGGATTTTAATAATTTATTCAAACAGGGAATTAACTATAGAGTTCGACGTTTTAGATGTGCAGTTGGAATATCCATGGGAAATGCCTGCAGAGATAAACGCTGGAGCAAATTCCCAAATACTGCATTACAGTAGAAAACATTTCAGAAAATATTTGAGCGTCATGTACAACAGGAGAAATAATCCTTTCAAATATTGGCACAAGGCCAGCAATTCTGAGGGAAGCTGGAGTTCGATTACATCGAACCCGTGCACAGCTGGTATTTATTTTATCGATCCCGAAATGATGAAAAATAAAGTCAACGTTGCTATCATTTGAACTCAGAACGTAAATCCGGAAGAAATGCTGCTAAGCATTTTCTCCAACACAATAATGATTCTGCTAGCTCACCGCCTTCGACAGCAACACAAAGAATCCTTTCTACTTATACTCACAAAGCCTGAAATTTTGAGGGAGCGAGGAGTGTTTCTATTCAAGTACATCGACTCCAGTGTTCAAGTAGTACTTATTTGATCGATGCTAAAAGGATAAAGATCAAAGTCGACCGCGGTAGCATTTGAATTCGGAACGCAAAGCTGAGAGAAAACAACATCAGCAAAAAAAAAAAAAAAAAAAAACCGCACAAGTGAAGATAAACGTATTTCGGGTGCAGTTCAGGGAAAATGGCAAACGATTTCCTAGTTTAGGGCACCACGTAGACGCCAAGGAGGATTTTTATCAGTTATTAGTCCCCTGTGTTAAATCACCAGACATTGAAGATATTTTCTCTAATTAAATGAATTTTAAAAAAAATATTTTAATATAGTTTAAGAGATGAAGAATTATTTACATTATTTACATTATTTACATTCAACAAATATTTGTCGTCATCTTGTTTGTTAACACAACGTTTCGGCTGATATACCCTCCACCCTTCATCAGGTGTCTTGGGGAAATTTCGAACCTGGGTTTTCATTCCTAAGGTATTTTTCGATGTTTGTTATGATTATTATTATTATTATTATTCAGGTCACTGCCTGGAATCGAACTCGGAATCTTGGGGTTGGTAGCCAGCGTTCTTAACCACTATGCCATATGCCCGTGGGCAGTGACCTGAATAATAATAATAATAATAATAATAATAATAATAATAATAATAATAATAATAACAACAACAACAACAACAAACATTGAAAAATACCTTAGGAATGAGAAGCCAGGTTCGAAATTTTCCCCAAGACACCTGATGAAGCTGTGTTAACAACAAGGTGAGGACAAATATCCATCAATTGTAAATAATGTGAAAAGTTATTTTGTATGTAGGTGCAAGGCTAAATTATTTTTGCGCGTGGTGCACACTCTATCGACTCAACTGCCTCACCCGATGTGTGTGTGTTTATATATGCAGACACACACACACACACACTCACATAGAGATGTGTTAATAAAAAAAATACTATTTATACTTCTATCACAGTTAGCAAACGTTGCTCATCCGATTACCCTACTGTTGCTCTGTAGTGTGTAGTCAAGACATTCTCCATTCTGTACATACTCGGCGACTTGTCTCGATATTGATTCTGCGTCGAACACAGCATTGTGGGTGATTTTTGTGGTAGGGCGGGGCTAAACATTGCTCCTTGTATCGATTGACCTGCTACCTGATTGAATTTCGTCACCATCTGATCGATATTTTCAACGACTCACCGTCTTACTATAACACAGAATGGTAGTCGAACATGTCACGTGTGTTAGCTATGCTTGGTTGTGTGTAGGCTTGTAATCGTGTCTTGAGAATGAGAGGATGCGGACTGGAAAGGAGGAAAGAGAGCGAAAGAGGGCGAAAGTGAGAGTGAAACACTGTGTGAGATATATATATATATATATACACACACACACACACACATATATATATATATATATATATATATATATATATATATATGATATATATGTGTATGCATGTATATATATATATATATGTATATATATATATATATATATATATATATATATATATATATATGATATATATATGTGCATGCATGTATATATATATATATATATATATATATATATATATATATATATGTATGCATGTATATATATATATATATATATATATATATATATATACACACACACACATATATATACGTGTGTGTGTGTGTGTATATATATATATATATATTTATATATATATATATATATATATATATATATATATATATATATATATATATATATATATATATATATATATATATACACTCGAATGCGCGCACTGACAGAGAGGGAAAGCAGGGGTAGAAGCGGAATGTATTTGTAGTATTACTAGAGCAGTACCAAAAGTGATAATAGTAGAAGTAAGGATTCATAAAGGAAACAGTATCAACTGCCGTAGTCGTAGTGGTGGTGGTGGAGGAGGAGGAGGAGGAGGGGGAGGAGTGGTGGTGGTGGTGGTGGTGGTGGTGATGGTGGTGGTGGTAGTAGTAGTAGTAGTAGTAGTAGTAGTTCAGATACAATGTACATACCTGTTTCCTTCCTCCTCTCTCTTCGCCCCCCCCCCGCCGCCCAATTAACATGTGCCTTTTCTGTATCATCCGCTCCTTGCCAATTCATTGCTGCATACCATCTCATTTACACAGTGCGCTTGCGCGAGTGAGTGCGAGCGTGTGTGCATATATGCATGTGTTTGTGTGCGTGTGTGTATATACACGTGTGTGTATATACACGTGTGTTTGTGTGCGTGTGTGCACGCGCGCTTTTGTTGTTTTTGTAGTAGTGCTTTCTTGTATGCATGCAGTGTGTCATCGTGTCCGCACTGAAAGTTCTGCGAGTAGGGAAAATATCAGTATTCGTTTGGCTATATTTCCTAATTTCAGTGATTTTGTGTGAAAGTCTATTTTGATAAGTTCATCAAGGTTTTAAGTAAGACCGCCTAATTGTTTTGTTTATGAGTGTGTGTACGTTCGTTTGCATGTCAGTGTGAACATATGACCGCGTGGATCTTAGTTTCTCTGTATGTGTTGTATGTGCGTTTAGTGAGAAATATGAATGTTTCCTGTGACTGATCAGTTGTGCTACATGTGACTGTAGCACTCCTATCTCTATGTTACGAATGTTGTGAATGTGGGTGTTTTACGAGGTTGTGAATGTGACACTTTTGTGCGTTATGAATGTGCTGTTTCTATGCGTTGTAATTTTGTTGCGTGTTTGTTTGTTTATTCTTTTTATTTTACGTTTTAAACATAGTATTGCTACATGTGTGGTGAACGTTGTGTTGCTATGTTTTGTGACTGTTATGTTGCTACGTATTATGTCATTGTAGGGTTGCTATATTTTGCGAACCGACTCCATGCTGGGTATGTTGCTATGCGGTGTTTGTTGCATATTATGAATGTCGCGTAACTGAATATTTGTGCGAATGTGTGTTGCTATGTTTTGTGAATAGAATGTTGCTATATGTTGCATGAAGCTCGTGGTCCTCCTGTATTGTGTTACTACACTTTATGAATGACCTTTGGTCTCATGCTCCCTGAATGTGCAGCTGCTATGAGCCGATGACATGTCGTTGTCATGAGTGCGCGAAATGTTATTGCTTATTATATGTTCGTTAGAGACGGAGTTGCGAACATGTCATTTAAAATAAGTTTTTATATGTGCTGCGAATAGGATGAATCTGTGTTCAGCAAATGGACAGTCACACATGCGCAGTAAATGATTCGTGAAAGACGCTACAGAAATTTTTAGTTTAATATACATAAGCGTAAAATAGTGGTGAGCTGACTGACTCATTAGCAGGCCAGGCAAAATGCTTAGCGGCATTTCGTAAGTGTTCACGTTCTGAGTTCAAATTCCGCCGAGGTCGACTTTGCCTTTCATCTTCTCAGTGTCGATAAAAGAATTACAAGTCCAACACTGGAATCGATGTGATGGGCCTAGGCCTTCCTCCAAAATTTCAAGCTTTGTACCAAAATTCGATGGCAATATTACATAAGAATATGACGGCGAGCTAGCAGAATCTTTAGCAAGCCGAGCAAAATGCTAAACGCTATTTTATCTATCTGCACGTTCTGAATTCAAATTCCGCCGAGGGCAGCTTTGCCTTTCATCCTTTCGGGGTCAGTAAAATGAGTACTGGGGTCGATGTAATCCACTATTCCCTTTCCCAAAAAGTTCAGGCCTTGTGTCTATAGTTGATAGAATATTCCATAAGAATAATATGGTGAGCTGGCAGATTCGTTAGCACGCCGGGTAAGATTTGGAATGAGCTTTAGTTAAGAGTGGAATAGGAGTTTGGTGACTTAGAGACAGTTTATTTAGCTGCATCTGAAATATTTTGTATTGTTCGATCGTTCCAAAATACTGTGATTGGTGCCATGCCCTGCTTTGCCTTTATCCCTACAGTTATGAGGTCGACCGATTTTGGGGCTATATTCAGTTTTTTATTGTCCTTTCTTTTTTGTGCTCATAAATCGGCACCTTCTTATTGTGATCTGATACTAGCACACATATACACCGGCAAGCACATGCATACAAGCACGCACACATATAAAGGAAAGCACTTATATGGGCGCGGGTAAATATATGTTTAAGGTTTATTATTGAGTGTTTGTATAGTTTTAAATATCCCGTGTAAATTTTGCTGATTTCAGAGTTTCATTCCATAGATTCCATCCATAGGAATATGTCTTTTATGAACGCCTTTCAAACATTGCATTAATGGTTTTAATGTTTCTCTGTAGCTGAAATGAGTTATATCATTACGCACTGGGAAGGATGTCAAGAGAAGACATTTGAAATTCGTCACAATCATCATCATCATCATTATGCTCGTCGTCGCCATTGTTGTCATTGTGGTCGTCGTCATCATCATCATCGTCGTCACAACCACCACCACCATCATCATCACCATCATCATCATCATCATCATTTTTTTACCACCATCACCATAGTGGCGTGGAGGCGCAATGGCCCAGAGGTTAGGGCAGCGGACTCGCGGTCATAGGATCGCGGTTTCGATTCCCAGACCGGGCGTTGTGAGTGTTTATTGAGCGAAAACACCACAGGGCTCCGGCAGGGGATGGGGGCGAACCCTGCTGTACTCTTTCACCACAACTTTCTCTCACTCTTACTTCCTGTTTCTGCTGTGCCTGTATTTCAAAGGGTCAGCCTTGTCACACTGTGTCACGCTGAATATCCCCGAGAACTACGTTAAGGGTACACGTGTCTGTGGAGTGCTCAGCCACTTGCACGTTAATTTCACGAGCAGGCTGTTCCGTTGATTGGATCAAATGGAACCCTCGACGTTGTAAGCAACGGAGTGCCAACAGCAACAACCATAGTGGCGTAAGTAGAGCTTGGTCACTCCACCAGCTGCGAATATCACCTAAATCTACATTAAGACATACCCACCTATCTAAAATATGTCAGACGCTTTGGGAAAAGTAATTCGACATCGCTCTCCTAAAAGAGAGGAGGTTAATACCGGATTGTTTTCGCTCGTAGATCTCCTGGATCAGAGTTGAAATGGCACTAAACAAAAACACCAATTGTATATCTAATGCATATCTAATGTACAACAATGTTCCAGAAAATGCTAGCCTGTATAAAAGTGTTGCCAACCATTTCTCATACATAAATATAAGCATTGAAAAGCATATATATATACACATGTGTACCTGTACGCAGCGCAAAAGCAAATCATGAAACACAAACGTCTTGTTTACGTGACCTATTAAAACATTATTCGCTTCTAAATTATAGAGAAGTGACAAAATACGCTTATAAACAGAGACGATTTAGATAATGATGGAGGCGAATGTATGCGTTCATAAGAGCATCAATGCAGGAGATTCGGATCACATGTACTGGCAGGCAACAGAACACAATCAAAAATAAATTAACATATCTAAATATAACGATTATATTTTTGTCAAAGACATATACTTAATTTTTATATTTCTTCTTTTTTTACAAGAAATGGTGGTTTATACCGATAAATCTGATAGTCTCCTTTATTTATTTTTCATGGTTACTGTTGTATGTTTGAAGTTTTAATATAGCTGCTTTCTTTTAAGTGTAGAAGAATTTAATAAAACATCTTGCTTTTTAATAAAATGCTGATTATTGTGAATACAGACTACGCCGCATTGCTATAAAAGTAAATTGAAGTGTTAAGTCAATAAGTGATCTCGATTTTATGACATACACCTAATGCTTACAATACAAACATACATAAATACATGTCTGCATGGAATTAATTGTGTATGTATGTATACATATCTGTGTGTGTGTGTGTGTGTGTGTGTGTGTGTGTGTGTGTGTGTGTGTGCATATGTATCTTTGCATAACAATTCTTTATTTGACGTGTTTCTTTATAAATGGAACCATATTATAGCGAAGCTTTTTAATGCAGCATTTATTCGTTAAAACGACGTGTAAAAGTACTGCTTATTATTTCACCGTCCTTGGAATTATGCACTTAAATTTGTCTCCTCGGGAACCATTTCGTTGCTCTGATAGAGCGAAGGAGTAAAGAAATCAAAGAATAGAAATCAGTAAATCGCAAATGGTTTGCTTTGATATTTTCAGTAGTTGCTGGTGCTATGTGGCTTTACTTGGATAGCGTTTTCTTAATTTTAAGTGTAGTAACTTTTTTAATTTATTCAATATTATTATAGGCTCAGGCGTGGCTCTGTGGTAAGAAGTTTGATCTCCAACAACTTGGTTCTAGGTTAAGTCCTACCATGTGGTACCTTGGGCAAATGCGTTTTGCTAAAGCCTTGCGAGTGGACTTAGTAGATAAAAATTGAAAAACAGTTGGTTATATGTGTGTGTGTGTGTGTGTGTGTGATTTACCCCATCACCGCTTGACAACCAGTGTTGGTGTGTTTAATATCCCGTAACTTACCAGCTTTCCAGGATATTGAAAATTATTTATAAAAAGAGGTGCAAAATTATTTTAATATAAACCCGAAAAATAAATCGCCTCACATAGTTATTGGAAGCAAATGACTTTGGAGTCTTGAAACGTAAGTATTGTTTCTTTATCATTCTGATATTCCAAGAGCAATGAATGAGGTTTCCAAATTTAGTCGGTTTATTGTAATTGAAACCTATGAGAGCAAGCTAGTTACACGGGATTTGTTTATTGAATGTTTCGTTCAATATTTCTCTCCTGCTGTCGAAAGTTACAGGGATAAGAATATTTTTGAGCTCTGCAGCTGTGTAAGTTATTTTTATTCTACAAAACAGAATTTCCATGCTGCAGTCTATGTATCAGTTTTGAAGGGTGTCTATTTGTTAAACAATTCTTCGTAAATTTCAACATTATGCAACTGATAAAATAATATTAATAATACCTAGACTGAAGTTAAAATACTTATTTCATTCGGTTTCGTAAAAATTGTGTTCACATACAGTTAAAGAGGATCAGAGAAAACAGAATGAAGCAACCTAAACTAGAAATAGTCTTATATAAATGTCACAAGTATTGGGATTTGAAGAAGTTTATTGTCGTGAAGGTAATGCACGCTGATAACGCAAGCTTCACCTATGATGATTTTCAAGATTTAATTTAACACCAAAGCATCTGTCTAGTTCTGAGAGCTAAAGAGTGATTACACCATCACTATTACCACCATGAAACAAGTTTAGAAAAGGAAATTTTATCTTCAGTCATTAGCGATGTAACCCGTGCTTCAGAACGACTTTTCAGAAAACTATCTAAATTATGAACAGAGCACGAACATGAATAGAACCGTAATGGCGAAAATAAATAGATATAAGGACGCTGTAGACGTTTGTAACAATAAAGAAAGAAAAAAGCATCGAGACAAGCATTTGTACGATGTTTTATAATGATAAAAATCTAACAGAAACCAATGGTAACATTTTTATTGTCTCATATTTCTTGCTTGTTACATAAATTAAAATGTGTGTATCTTCAAAAGAATTTTTATTTAGAAAGTGTGTACGTATATTTTTATTGAATTGCATACATTTGGTCAATGGAGCATTCTATAAATGTAGGGACTTTGAAAAGTATTGTAATTTAATTGAATTTATATTTATTTCAGCAAAAATGGAAAAAAAAAGTAATAATCATTTTTTGCATCGCTCAAAAAAATGTAACATTTTATTCCGTTATTTGAGATATTGCTGTGTATATATATGTTTTTTTCTTTTAATTTAGGCACGTACGTGTGTGTGTGTGTGTGTGAGAGAGAGAGAGAGAGAGAGAAAGAGAGCTTGTATGCGTGCATGCGCGTAGGATTTTCGGAAAACTCGTTAGAACGTTGGATATAGTATTGGAACTCCGAGTTCAGATCTTAACAAGATGTCGATTGAATACCAGGGTTTGATTCTTTTGTCTCTAATTTTTGTCTTTCGTTCTCTTTTGCGTTCTCTCCAAATGAAGTTGGCTCTCGGCAGACTCGGAACGAAATAGGCTCTGGCAGATTTAATATGCCAGATCCATTGTATAACATAAGGGCACCCCACTGAGTCTCTCGGAGGAGTTGTAGGCTCATATATATGTATAAATACACACACTCACTCTCTCTCTCTCTCTCTCTCTCTCTCACACACACACACACACACACACACACACACACACACACACACACACACACTCACACACAAACATATATATATATAAATATACATGCCGCCTGGCCGACCGATTCGCGGAACACCTCCGAGACATCAACGTTGGCAATGACACCCCGGTGTCACGCCATTTCCGTTCTGCCGGACACTCCTTGCAGCAACACCTTTCCGTGTCTGGATTGTCCATGCACAGGGGCCATCCGGACTCCCGTTTGCGCCGTGAACAGGGATTAATCTTCTCTCTTCGCTCCTTTGCGCCACATGGGCTCAACGCTCCTCCCCTCTTCATCTAACCCCCTCCTCCTGCCTCTCTCCCCCACCCTCCCTCCTACCACCCATCTCTCCCCCTCCCCACCTCCCCTCCTGCTCCGACTGCTACTTCTTTGTACGTCTCTTCACCTCTCTTCTTCACTCCTACTTCTCTTCACTCCTACTTCTCTTCACTCCTACTTCTCTTCCTACTTCTCTTCATTCCTACTTCTCTTCACTCCTACTTCTCTTCCCACTTCTCTTCCTACTTCTCTTCACTCCAACTTCTCTTCCTACTTCTCTTCACTCCCACTTCTCTTCACCCCTACTCTTTCTCTCCTCTCTCTTACTCTCTCTCACTCTCTTCTCTGGTACTCCCCCTCTCTCACTCTTACTCTCTTACTCTCTCACCCTTACTCTCTCACTCTCTTCTCTCTTTCCCTCTCTTTCACTCTCTCTCACTCTTACTCTCTACACTCTTACTCTCTCACCCTTACTCTCTCACTCTCTTCTCTCTTTCCCTCTCTCTCACTCTCTTCTCTCACTCTCTTTCTCTTCCTCTCTTTCTCTCCCCTCCCATACACACCTTCCCCCTCTCTAACATCCACCTTCCTCTTCCCCCTTCATCGTCAACACCCCCTCATAAGCTCATCCCACCACACCCCAACACACTCCTACTCTACCTTGCCACTCCACCCCATCCAATTCCTTACACCCACCACCCTACCCCTACCCACATACTCCACCCCTACCCACATACCCCTACCTCTACCCCACCCTCAGCCTAACCCACACTCCACCCATGCCTTCCCCACCTCCCAACACCCTCACATCACATTACACCAATACCCTCGCATCACACCACGCACACACTACAACTGACCAACTCCTTTCTCCCTTCCCCATTTTCACACTACATACGTCAAGATCACCAGCATTCTATCTCCCCCACACACAGCCCCTCGTTCTTCGATCACCGTTTGTTATCTCCCCCTTTTCTTAGCTCTCCTGAAAAAAGAATTTCTAACTTCTGGTCAGCCATTATTATGATTGACCGTTGACTGAACACTATTCAATTTTTTTTCTCCGTGTTTTTTCTCCTTGTCTCCGTATTCTTTCTGTTGAAGAGCGTAGCTCGAAACGTCAAAGACTCTCCGTATTTCCGAGCGTCATACTAATACATCCTTTTGTTATTTACACCACCTGTCCTCGTCTGTTGTTGTTTTTTCGTCCATACTCCTATATATATATATATATATTTCGGAAGCAATGAAGCCAAAGTCATCGCCGTTAAAAACCGCTAAAACTGCAATAAACTCTGAACAGGAACATCAAACCACAACATTATAACTCACCATCGCACACAATCTGTACCGCCTCTTCCTTGCAATTAACCCACCTTTGCTCGGTGCCTAGCTGACCACATAATTTTCACACAGCTTTCCTCTATTCATCTTATCTATCGACTATAATTTGTCAATCGATGTTTTCCTAACACCAATAATTTTACTGTTTGCATGGTGAGCCAACCATTACAGTGTCTGCCTGGTTGTTAGACCAGTTAGACAGGAAGGACACTGGATATTGTAATACTGGGTATAAAAATATACATGTGGTTTGGTCACAGCTGGAGAGTCTCTGGTAGTTGTCCAGTTATATTTTTTCTTTTTATTTTTTACTTGTTTCAGTTGACTACGGCCATGCTGGGACACCGCCGTGAAGGGTTTTAGTCGAACAAATCGACCGCAGGACTTATTTCGTAAAGCCTAGTACTTATTCTGTCCGTCACTTTTGCCGAACTAATAAGCTACGTAGACGTAATCCCCCCAACAGCCGTTGTCATTCGGTGATGGGAGACAAACATAGACACAAAGACACACATACATACATCTATACATTATATATATATATATATATATATTATTAGAAATGCAGAGACGCCTATAATAGGACATCTACTCGCTAGAAATAGCAGCAAAAATACTACATACCACAAAAGTTAGGGATAATTTCGAAAGGAAATGAAAAATAAAAACTTTTACCAATCTATTATTATATATATATATATATATATATATATATATATATATATATATATATATATATATATATATATGTATAATATATATATGTATAATGTGCATTCATACACACACACATACACACACGCACGCACACACACACACACATATATATATATACCGTCTATCAAATCCACTAACAAGGCCGAGGTTATAATAGAAAGACACTTGTCCAAGGTGCAGCGCAGTGGGACTGAACCCGGAGCCATGTGGTTGGAAAGAAAGCTTCTTATCACACGACCACGCCTGCACGTGAATACGTTTTTAGCATGTTATAGTAATCATCATGAACATATAATCAAAATCCTCTAACAGACAATCATATGTGCTTATGTGGCTCTATATATACATATAAGTCTATCTATGTGTTTCTAACTTTGGAAGTAATCAGACGTGGTCAGAACCGGAAGCGGAGGTATACGTGTTGAAACTCCCGTACCGCGCCGTATATCCCTACTGCCCCGGTAATACTCCAACAGGTTTACATGGGGCAACGCAAGGTGCGTACATACATGTATCCGTTGATACACACGCTCGCGCGCATATATATACATATATAGTAAAAGCACGTGGCCAAGTTAGTAGAAGGCTGCACACACGATCTAGCGATCGTAGCTTCCATTCCAATCAAATCAGCTGTAAATAGGTAAAAATGCGATGGGATGATTTTTCGACCTGGGGGAAATGTTGGCTTGCTCGCCTAACCAGCAGAATGGCATCCATCGAAAACTGAATTGATGCAAGGCGACTAGTGATCAACGACGAGTGTGTGTGTGCGTGTACATTTATATATACTTTTTATGAATTTGCAAGATTCTTGATGTGAACTCGTGTGTTGAAACATTTTTTTTTTTATATTTCTGGATGGGCATGTTATTTTGTGGCCAAACAAATACACGCGCTATATATTAGTTCTTCACTAGTTTATTATTGCTCTTGTTTTTAGCTTATGTCCATTGTCTAGAAACAGAACTGGAAGAGACACGTGGGATGGAAGAGTCACTGAAGAGGTCACAGGTGTGGGACGGAAGATTTCTAGAGACAATGGACATAAGAGCAATCATAAGCAAGTGAAGAACGAATATATATATATAGAACGTGCGTTTATTTGGCAAGAAGAAAAATTTTAAATGACCATCCCAAAATATAACAATATATATATATATATATATATATATATATATATATATATATATATATATATATATATATATATACTTGTCTTAGTCGTTTGACTGCTGCCATGCTGGTGCACCGCCTTAAAAGGTTTTCGTCGAAGAAATCGACCCCGGGACTTATTCATTCTAAGCTAGTACTTATTCGATCGGTCTTTTATGTCGAACAGCTAAATACACCCGAATCAGTTGGCAAGCGATGATGAGGAGACAAACAGAGACACACAGAGACACACAGACACACACGCTTATTTATTTACATATATATATAAAATACAAAATGGGACAAGAACGCAAAACATCCAGACAGTTAGGTGATACAAGAAAGAGAAAACAAACATCCAGATAGACGATACAGAGAAAACAAGGACTGGTCATTCGGAGTTATATATATATATATATATATATATATATATATATATAAACAAATAGTAAATGAGTATATGCATATATACGTACAGATATATATATATATCTGTAAAAATATGACACTTATTCGGTAATATATACGATAGGCTTCTTTCAGTTTCCGTATACCATTCACAAGGTTTTGGTCGGCCCGAGACACCTGCCCACGTTGCCACGCAGTGGGAATGAACCTGGAACCATGTGGTTGCGAAGCAAACTTCTTGCCACACAACCGCCCCCCCCCCTCTCTCTCTCTCTCTCTCTCTCTCGCTCTCTCACTCTCTCTCTTTCACATACACACGCGCACACATATACGCACACACACACACACACACACACACACTCTCTCTCTCTGTAATTATATATATATATATATATATATATATATATATATATATATATATATATATATATATATATAAGATAGACATACATACATACATACATTCAATTATGCCTGATAAATTATCTACTCGTTGAACAAGTATTGGCATCATTGTCGATTATTGCCAGCACTGCTTGCATATGAAAGTTCAGCAGAGAATGGCTTGCACGGAGCACGTCGACGACTCTATCAAATCCAGTGGACCACGACAAACTGAAAAACAATACCTTCCACAATACTTTTATCGACATTCATATTTGAGTAATTTATTCTTCGAGGCATATTCTAAAGTAATTAAATGGTTGTTTCACTTCAAGTGGTCGTACAGTGCACCCAGCACTAGCCCAGGATTTTTAAAGTCTTTACGCCGATGCTAGATAGTCGTGCACCCTTATTAGTTTCCTGATTTTCAGGCATCATTGCAACAATTATAGTTTTTGCTTGCCCAGCTGGATTTCTCGTGACTTTCTTTGTCACGCCAGTCTGACAGAAATATCGGTTCGGCCGCTGACGACCGGACAATATAAAATGTTGATGAATGCTCATTCTCCAAACGCTATTGATTAAAGGTACAGTGAATATGTGTTAGACATTTCACGAGTTCACTGTTAAGGTTCCTATGCACTGAATCATATATACGTATGGAACACAAGTTGCAGTGAAGCACAAACACGTGTGTGCCAAAGTGACATTGACATGCTCACCCACAGCACAAAAACAAGGTTACGCATAATACCTATATGGTTGTACAAACACAAGCAGACAAACACACACATACACGCACGAACGAACACACACACACACACGATTTTCTACAGGATTCGCATTCCTTTACTTTTACATGGAGTGTACGTGACTTACATTAGGGTGTGTGCTTAGTAGTACTAAACTCACGATCGCGGTTTCGATATACGAACCTGGTGGTGCCTCGTGTTCTTAATCAAAATATTTCATTTCACGATGGCACAGCGATCGCTTCGTCATCTGTATAGGAAATGTCGATTTGATGGAGTGAGTGAGCTAATGCGCAAAAGAAATATTTGGATATAAACATACCATCTGTCCACGTTTTCCAGCAAGAAATTGCTGAATCGTCTTTCCCAAACTCGCGAGACTGCCATTAATTTCTACATTACAGAACGCAAGCTAGTCACGAACAAAGTGTCAAGGCTGTTTTGTTTAAGTCTATGTGAATCGTAAATCGGTTGGTATGAGCACGTGCTTGCAGATGTGTGTGAGTGTGTGCACACATGGATAAGTGTATCACCGTTACCTGACACCTTCAGTGGATTAGTTCGTGGGAGCACCGACATTGTCTGTCTCTACTCACGACTTTATTCATACCTAACGCAATTCACAAAAGCATGGTACAAGCTAACAGGTCATATACCAGCTTGCAAGTGACGGTGAAGTACTTATACTTATATTTGTAAGAGCACACATATATACATATGCGTGTGTGTGTGTGTGTGTGTGTATGTGTGTGTGTGTGTGTGTGTGTACATATACACTTACACACACATATACACCTAAACGTGCAGCTATTTCGCACCTCGTCTGTGACGACCACCACCAGTCGCTTACTCCACAAAGTAACTCCCTTACACCGGTTTAACCGCTCACTAAACTCATTGATTCAACTCAGCCATCCGCACACTCAATCATTCATTCATTTGCTTCATTCATACACCCCTACCTACCTCCCACCTTTCCACATATCTCTAGCGTCCTGACAACTGTTCAATTAATCATTCCACCATTCATCTATTGACAATTCAACCAATTTCACTATTGCTTGAGTTTCTGTTTCTATTTTGTCTCGGCTTTTATATGTATCTTTCCTTTGCCTCCTCCTCTCACTCTGTCTGTCTGTCTGTCTGTCTGTCTGTCTGTCTCTCTCTCTTATTTTCTCCCTTTCCCTCTCTCTCTTAAATGCATCTTTTTTTTTTTTGTTGTCAATCCAAGTCATTTTCTGAATGTGGACTCTGTCTTTCTCATTTCACCTTCTTTCTATGTCTCTAACTCTCTTGCGCATCAACTAACTGTTTTTCTATCGCTATTTGTCTGTCGAGCAGTCTGTCAGTCTAACTGTCCGTCAGTCTACCTGTCTGTCTCAATCTGTCTAACCTTCTCTCTCTTTGTCTGTCTCTCTCACTTCCTTTCTCACTTTCTACATGCTAATCTGTCTCCTTTCGCCTCTACTTCTCTCTCAATCTTTCCTTTCATGCTCTGTTTCACTGTAGCTCTCATTGTGCATTTCATACATGTGTATGTGTATAAATTCGTGCTACTGCAGACACCCCCCCCACACACACATATATATATATATATACACACGCGCACACAAATTAGAGTAGATACGGGGATTCATTTATATGCAATACATGTTTTTTTTATATATTCATTTACTACGGCTCATTGAGTTGAAATCACTCATAAATATAGACACGCATGTAAGCACACGCACCACACGGGCATGGAAAAGAAAAACAGATTTCTAACCTTAAGTGTGTCTACGTACCGAACCGTTGTGTGTGTGTGTGTGTGTGTGTGTGTGTGTGTGTGTGTGTGTGTGTGTGTGTCTGTGTGCCTATTTCCGTTGACAAACACGATGGAAAAGTACTCAATACAGAAATAGGCCGTAATCTCAGTAATATATACACTTCTCTACTATAGGCTCAACGCCCGAAATTTTAGGGGAGATTAGATCGACCCCAGTACGCAACTGGTACTTAATTTATCGACCCCGAAAGGATGAAAGGTAAAGTCAACCTCGGCGGAATTTTGAACTTAGAACGTGAAGACAGACGAAATACCGCTATGCATTTCACCCTGTATGCTAACGTTTCTGCCAAATCGCTGCTTTAATCTCAGTAAATATATACTGCTTGAGTCTATCTCAATGTATGTATGTTGTTAGAATGGTATGAATGTATATATATATGTATACATATGTACGTGCGTGAAGGGATATATATATATATATGCAGCATAGATTCAGAAAAATACCAATACACACACACACGTGTGTGTGGTAAGGTGACCCCGCACATTGCCACAATTTTTCGAGAGATTGAGGGTTTTCGCAGGTGGTAAAAAGATCCCCCCCCTCCCGTTCTGCTTCCTTCTGTTGTCCTTGCTTCTCCCCTTCACTGTCTCTCATCGCTCACCTTTGTTCCACTTCCTCCCTTTTCCTCCCTCTACCACTCCTTGTTGATCACATGTGATCTGTGGTCACTTCTTCCTTTCTCACTCCAGCCAACATAAAGGCAAGACGAAACTACTATCTCTCCCCGTTCAGCTTCGTCATATCACTAGCGTTCAATATTCGATTCGGGTTTGGCCCTACGACCTTTAATGTGGTTTTCACTGTTTAACTTTTCCTGTCTTGGTTTGTCTTTGCTACCTTGGAATCCTCTGTTTAGTAGGTTAATCCACTATACAGGAAGAGCTATTCTAAGAGCGCATTCTGCGTCATCCTCGAAACGCCTAGTTCAGAATAGAGGCAGCTGATGAAGGAAAAGTTCTATACGTGGCTCGTCTGTTTTCCTAAGTGTTCTTTCTGTTGTCTGTAAACAATGTCCGTTTTTGTACTTTATGTTCCCGTTCCTTTTTCTGACGTCCTGTATACGGATATGCATCTATATATACATGTAGATGTAGGTATGTACATATATGTATACATGCATATGCTCATATCATTTGTTATATATATATATATATATATATATATATATATATATATATATATATATATATATATATATATAGCTGAATGATTAACATTAATCAAAGGACATACTAAGTATGTCTACCTGCTGGAAATAACAGTCAGAACTCTTATTTAAATCAAATGTATGTATGTATGTATGTATTCATTTATTCCCTTACCTGTTTCAGTCATTTGACTGCAGCCATGCTGGAGTACCACCATGAAGGATTTTAGTCGAAGCAAATCGACCCAATAACTTATTCTTTAAAGCTGACACTTATTCTATCGGTGTCTTTTGCGGAACCGCTAGATTACGGGGACGTAAGCACACCGGCACCCGTTGTCAATCGACGATGGGAGAGAAACCCATGCATAAAGACACACATGCATAGGCACACACACACATGCACATACACTAATACGCACACATATATGTACGTCGGGATTCTTTCAGTTTCCGTCTACCAAACCCACTCACAAGGCTTTCTTTGGCCCGAGGCTTTAGTTGATGATACGTTCTCAAAGTGTCACGCAGTAGGATTGAACCCGGAACTATGTCATTGGGAAGCAAGCTTCTTACCACTCAGCCACGCCTATATAAATTTTATGTACAATATTTGGCTTTATGAAATCCAGTGGCAATCACAAAAAGCTCATTTAGTGGATCCACTTGCATGAAATATAGTAAGATAATACGTAGGAAGAGCACAATACATTTGAAATCCTGTAAATCCATTCGCCAAAAATTATTTCATAAGGATTATATAGATAGAATAAAAAGCAAGTCAGGAGGTATGACAAGACTATATTTATTTCGTTAGTTGATATCCATAGGACGACAGCCGTTTCGCAGCCAACATCATGCAAAAATAATTAATTTTAGTATAGAATTAATAATTTTACATATCTTCACTAGGCGCAGGAGTGTCTGTGTGGTAAGTAGCTTGCTTACCAACCACATGGTTCCGGGTTCAGTCCCACTGCGTGGCACCTTGGGCAAATGTGTTCTACTATAGCCTCGGGCCGACCAAAGCCTTGTGAATGGATTTGGGAGACGGAAACTGAAAGAAGTCCGTCGAATATATTTATATGTATATGTATGTGTTTGTGTGTCTGTGTTTGCCCCCCCCCCCATCGCTTGACAAGCGATGCTGGTGTGTTTACGTCCCCGTAAAGTAGCGGTTCGGCAAAATGAGACCGATAGAATAAGTACTAGGCTTCCAATGAATAAGTCCTGGGGTCGATTTGCTCGACTAAAGGCGGTGCTCCAGCATGGCCGCAGTCAAATAGCTGAAACAAGTAAAAGAGTAAAAGAGTGTGTATACTATGAATTGCACTGTACTGTTGTACATGTTACAAACGAATGCAGTTATAGAAGGCTAGCTATTCAGCTCAACATATGGTTACATCCAAATTTCAGCTTCAGTATATCTGTACAGAAAAATTCAACTGCAACATTTTAATGTATGGAAGATATCAATTAGTAAACAAGAAATTACTATAGTGGGGAGGAACGAAGATTTTATAAAATATTAAACGTTCGTGGGCCTGCGGGGTCCCTTGGGACCCTGGCATATTTTAAAAGTTATACAACCTTTACATTTTCTATTTAAATGATTTATATCTCATGACTTTTATTGTCAATAGTTTATGCATGCTCATACAAACTTTGAGTTAAAAATTTCCTGTCATATGGATGTTATAGCATAAAATATGGTCATTGGGGTCAGACTGGGACCATTGGCCTTCTGTAAAATTATTTTTCTGATGAACTATAAATCTGTTTTCTTCGTATTTCTACTGGTATGAATCGATATCCTTTTTTTTCTTTTATTCTTTTTGTTTTATTTTATATTTAATGCTATGTATATAGTTTATAAAACTATAAACAAATAAGTACTAAATTTCTTGCTCTGTAACTCGCACTCACACATATATACAAGATTAAACAAATATTACTTAATAAATAGTGTGGAAATGCGCTAAAATAAAAGGGGATCCCGATGGCCTTTTGTGTAATTCCAACCTCACCGGCCCACGATGGGTTACAAAAGAAATTGTATGTAGTGGTGAAGTATGTGAAGGTGATGGATAATCTGTGCGTTGGACATCAACTGGTGAATTAAATATATTCATGGGGCAAACGTACTTAAATTTTAGTCGAACGGCTCGTACCCAGTACGTTTTGAAAAGCCATGTGCGTTATCATGGAGACGCAATGGCTCAGTGGTTAGGGCAGCGGACTCGCGGTCATAGGATCACGGTTTCAATTCCCAGACTGGGCGTTCTGAGTGTTTATTGAGAGAGAACACCTAAAGCTCCACGTGGCTCCGGCAGGGCATGGTGGTGAACCCTGCTGTACTCTTTCACGCAATGCGATTGAACAGGAAACAGTGTTGCTAAGAAGCAAACTTCTTACCACCAGGTGACGTCTGCGCCTTTATGTGTGTGTGTGTTTCTGCGTGTCCGTGCGTGTGTGTGTGTGTGTGTGTGTAAGACTGTGACTCGATGAGTTTGATAGGCTGTAAATAATACCAGGTAATTATTGGATAAAAATTTAAAGATACCTTTCTTTTTGTTTTTACCTTTTTATTTCAAACATACCGTATTTAGATGAATGAAGGAAGTAATTTACTAATAGATACACTCTGAACCAGAAATAACTGCGAAATCGGAGGGAACCGCAGCTAGTTTGGTGAAGAAATAAAGTCAACTAATGATAATTATATGGAGGAAAGGATTCATATTTTAGCTACAAATGTTTATTTCAAAAATCTCTATAAGCCCGGACATCGTGAGCGTAGAGATCAGGGCGAGACAATTTATGTGGTACTTCATTTTGTTAAGTTGAAAACAAAAAAGAGGAACAAAGTCGACCAGGTGGAGTTTGAATTCAAGATGTAAGACCTCGTAAGATATAATATGTTATATATTTTCTTACGCTCTAACGGTTGTGCAGTCGGTATCCTTAACTTGGCGATGAGTAGTATTCAAGTGTATATTCACAAAAGCAGCCAGTACCCCCACGGTATGTTTCACATTTATGAAACCTCGTCGAGGAAGCGTAGCTTTTTGCATGTTTCCCAAATTAATGATTATAGAATTATTTTTTCACGAAAGTGTACAAGAATTTGGTGACATAGTATGATGTTTATTCCTTTTTAAAACTGCAGGGGTATATTTATGGGAGATAGTGATGAAATAGATATTCACCCCAACACTTGTTCGATCGATTTTCTGAAATGTAACCAGAATTCGTTGACTATAATTTTGTAGTCTAATATGCTGCGCCGTTTAAACAACACACGTGCACGCCCGCGACAACACACGTACACACTCCCCACACACATATGTATATACATATGTATATATATACACACACACACACATATATATATATATATATATATATATATATATATATATATATATATATATATATATATATACATATACAGACATATATATACATACATTCATACATATATATATATATATATATATATATATATATATATATATATATATATACATATATATATATATATATATATATATATATATATATATATATATATATAATTACTCCTTTACTACTTTCCCCGTTTCAGCCATGCGATCATAGTCATGCCGGAGCACCACCGCGGTCCCTTTGACCTCTTCAGCGTGGGGCGGTTCACACCACCACCCTGCACACGCCTGTCTCAGCCGTTGGTCCACCTGGTACATAAAGGGACTTTGATTCTGCTGCCTTCATCTGCACCTCATATTGGTTCATCCAGTATTATAGAGAGGAGGATGTCTACTTCCTTTTTGAAGATAACTACTGCCACCTTATGCAAATTTCTTAATTTTTGTGGTAGGGCATTGAAGAGCTGTTGACCTTTTAACCCTATGCTATTGGAGTACCTGATCCTGTACTTAGATGGAGTAGATGGTACAATCCAAAGGCGGCCAGTTCTGGCATATGTATAACACTCAATGTCGAAATTAGGTACTAGCCCTTCTAGAGTTTTCCGTATGAAGGTTATTGCATGTCTCATACGATTATACCCCAGGGAGTAAAGTTGTAGTTTTCTCAGCCCATCCCTGTAGCTCATCCGCTGCACTGTTTCAATCGTTTTAGTGTAGCGGCGTTCGACTGCTTCAAGTTCCGCTGTCAGTTTGGCATTATGTGGTGACCTTAAGTAGAATTAATCCAGGCGGTTGAGAACGGTTTCCCACAGGGCCAACATAATTTCTTGGTCTCTTGTCTTGAAGGACCTCAGTATCCATCCTGCCAGTTGTCTGCAATGTGCTGTCATCTTGGTAATGTGCATATAAAATAATGCATCATTGCACATATTGATACCCAAGTCTTTCACTTCGTCTGACTCTGGGATTGTAGTGCCTTCGGATCTTGTATATGCAGGCTGTAGTGTATTCATAAGTTGATAGTGCAGTGCTTGAAATTTTCTAGCATTAAACTGCATGTTGTTTATTTCGGCCCACTTGTATATCGGATTTAGGTTGCGTTGTAAGCTTGCGATGTCTTCTTGGATTTGTATTACCTGTGATAATTTTGAATCATCGACACAACAATTCTAAGAGGGCTATTATGAACAGCAATGGTCCCAGAACCGTTCCCTGGGGGACGCCACTTAGGATTTGAGTTTCTTCTTTGAGTTTCTTCAACACATATATATATAAGTCGCGTCCCCTAGGGAACTGTTCTGGGTTCATAACTGTTCATAATAGCCCTCTTAAACATGCTCACGGTCACTTGGACGCACGCACCTCCTTTTGTTTCTCCCTCTACCACTCTCTCTCTTCCCCTTACACCGGCATGGTCACATGCTTCCGGTCAATAATCTTTTTCTTCCTTGGCTATCGCCCAGCAAATACGCGAACTACTTCGTTCCTACTTTCAAGTTCGTGCCTCACAGCGTTCATACACACACAATTTTTCTCGTCTGGCCGTAGAGCCTTTTCTGTTTGTTTTCCTGTCTTGTTTTTTGTCCGCCACTACATTCCTCCATGGCAAGATTTAATTTGTGTATACAAATTTAATTTGCGGTCCATGGGAAGAGCCGTTTTAAGGATGCGTCCTGCCCAGCTCTTCGAACCGCCGGTGTTAAAACGGGGGTAGCTGATGAAGTAGAATGTTCTCTATGTGGCTTGCGTGTTTTCTCGTCTACGTTTTGTTTGCAATGTCCTGTACCCAGATATGCACCTATACATACAGGTGGATGTCGGTATGCACATACCTGTACGTATATATACATATACTCATTTACTATTTGTTTATATATATATATATATATATATATATATATATATATATATAGAGAGAGAGAGAGAGAGAAAGAGAGAGAGAGAGAGAGAGTAGATAAATAAATTGATAGATAGATAGTTAGATAGATAGATATAGATAGATAGCTCATGATCTAAAATGTCGAAGAAACTAACTTTCTCTTGTATATAATATGTGTGTGTTTGTGTGTGTGTCTGTGTGTGTGTGTGTATATGTGTGTGAGTATACACACGCACATAAAACACATAAACACACATTTATAGACACACACAAAAAAAGGAGAGAGAGAAGAGAGTGGGGATTAGAGGGAGTACAAGTAGTATGTTTATGAGAAATCAATATCAACCCTAGTTATCAAAGAACGACAGAAACTTTGTAATAACTAACTCGCACAAACAGGAGCAACCACCACCATCACTACCGCCCCAACCATTACATCTGACGCCACTGCTACCACAACTATCACCATGACAAATATCAGCACTATCACCAACACCATCAATAATGTACACCTGTGTTCACAACATATGCAACAGTCGTACGCACATTAACACGACTGTTTTGCTGACGCCCACTGGGTTTGACATTTGGTCTATTGCACACAGTAGCCGTGTCTCAAATACGTGTGTGAGTGCGTATGTGTGCGCATAAGCACACACACACACATAAAACACACACACACACACACACACACACACACACACACACACGTATACACACACACACACAAACACTCACACAGATGTACATGTGTGTTTGAAATATGCACATCTATCCGTCTATTTCTTTACCTATATATTAATATATATATAATTATCTATCCGTATATCTATCTATCTATCTATCTATCTATCTATCTATCTATCTATCTATCCATATACATCTGTCAGTTTATCTCTATCTCTCTCACTCTCTCTCTCTCTCTCTCTCTCTCTGTATATATATATATATATATATATAGATATATATATATATATATATATATATATATATATATATATATATATATATATATATATATATATATATATATATATATAGAGAGAGAGAGAGAGAGAGAGAGAGATACGCATATGCGCAGGCGTGGCTGTGTGGTAAGAAGTTTGCTTGCTAGTAGCATAGTTTCATGTTCAAGATCGATGCGTGGCATCTTGGCCAAGTGTCTCCTACTATAGCATCGGGCCGATTATTACCTTATTTTTGAATTTCTAGACAGAAATAGCGAAGATCGTCGTATATACATACATACATAGATACATAGATACATACATACATACATACATAATTACATATATACACATACACATGTATTAAATACACACATACACATATATACATATATGTGTGTATGTGAGTGTATGTGTGCGTGCTGTGTGTGTGTTCCCAAACACCGGTTGATAACTGGTGGTAGTTTATGTATATCCCCTTAAATTAGTGATTCGACAAATGGAGCTCGACAGAATAAGTTCTCGGCTTTTAAAATATAAAGCAAATATTGAGGCGGGGTAATGATTGGAAAGTAAGTAAATATAAAAAATCTGTGTGTGTGTGTGTGTGTGTGTGGTGTTTGCGCATGTATATCTATGTATCTAATATATATATAAGTGTATTCACACACGCACACACACACACATCGGTATTATATCAAAGTTGCAAATCCAACAGTTACAAACCGATCTAGTTGAAACATATGTGGCCAATAAGAAGCCGTATATAAATCAAAATGTAAATTAAAATTCATGAAATGCTATTTCATCATATTCCTTATTATTATTATTATTATTATTGACTGAGAGAGCAGGGCATGCCATCAAAGTGACACTGGGGTAAAATATACGAAGCCCAGTTTACCCATCATGACTACCCGTATATACATACATACATACATACATACATACATACATATATACATAGATACATACATACATAATTACATATATACACATACACATGTATTAAATACACACATACACATATATGTGTGTATGTGAGTGTATGTGTGCGTGCTGTGTGTGTGTTTCCAACACATCGCAACCATATGTGCGCGACATAGTGGTCTCATATCAAGATAAACAGCGCATGACCTTGCAGGTGGGGCCCAGTTAGAATTTTCTTCAGGTCGCGTAGCCCACCCCGCTCAAAATATCCTTGAATAAAGGTTGTTTGAGGATGTCGAATGAAATACTCATGTTTCCAAAGGTGATTTATCCAAACCCCAAAGCATTCCTCTCAACACGTTACTATGATGCTGCCCCACTACTTCTGCTCGTGATCAGAGATGCCCATATCATCAGCCACCAAGGGACATGCTCAACTGGTTATGGTCAAACAACTGACAAGCAAATCTATGGTATTGAGCAGGATATTTGCTGTAGCCCATCTCTTATACCAAAACAAAACAATGTACATTACAGCACCTCCAATTTAGCAACTGACAAGCAAATCTGTGGTATTTTTATTATTATTTATTATTATTATTATTTTATGTTTGACTTTTGTTTTGCATTTGTACAAGTTGGATCCAAGTCTCACCCAGAGACCTCAAGAGACAACAAGTTAGAAGTTCATGTAGGTGTTATTTATTATTATTATTATTATTATTATTATTGTTGTTGTTGTTGTTGTTTTATGTTGTTGTTGTTCATAGACACATAATATAATATAGCAACATCGCCCCACGGTACGACGATGACCACCATCATCATCATCATCATCATCGACATCCTGATCCTCATTTCCATCCTCATCATCATTGTTGCCGTCATCGTCCTCCTCCTCTTCATCATCATCTTTATCAGCATCTTGAACACCGTCATCATCGCACCACTGGTAGCATTATTATTACAAGTAACCTAATTTCGAGACAGCAACTGAAAACTGAACGCGGTCGTAAGTTTTGTTTAAAAAATGGCGACCAAAAATCGACCATCAAGTCAAATCATTCATTTCCCATAAGCACTGATGCGTTCATCGGTGGGCTGGACTTTGAGAGATTACTTTTGAACATCGGTCAGATGAATCAGGTTTGACCTGAGCCTAAACATCAGCGTAACTTACTAGTAATACGTTACTAAGCAGTTAAGCCAGCCACAATAATATGCAGCACTAACACCAATAACAACAAGGGAGTATCCACGACAGTACCAACAATTAAAAAGCTCTGACTAATGACGGATCTCTATGCGGTCCATCAACTTGCTAGAAATAGCACCTAAATCTTACTCAAATCACATAGTGCTAGGCAAAGCTAGAAAAGCCAAAACAATTTGATTGCCATAGGTGGAATAATTTTTTTACCATATGTCTGTTTGATATGGTGTGATGCTGGGCTAAACAAAACATGAAACAACAACAGCAACGAAGTTTTACAACAGAAATCGGTGAGTTAGTACAAACGTTAGGGCGTTGTCTACTCCTTTTGACACTCAGCTCTCTGATTCCAAATCACATCGAGGTCAGTTTTTACTTTCAGCCTTTCGTGTTTGATAAAAATATACTAATCCAGGTTGGTGGATTTGTAGAACTGTAAACATTCTCGATCAAATGTTTTTTACAGTATTTATTTAATTCATTTGCATTTTAATTTTAAATCTTTCTGTTAGCCTTCTTGAGGAGGCGCCGTAAGGTAATAAAAGTATTGTCTTTTCTCCTGACTGAAAGAATATAACAATCAGCAACAATAACAAAGAGAAATATAATAATAGCTGCAACAACAATAACAACAATAATTACTGCAATAAGTGCAACTGCCGTGACAACAAAAGCAGCGCCAAAATAAACGTTAGGAACAATTGAATTGCAACGAAGTATCACAACAATAATTGGAATTCCATCGGTTAGAATGACAAGAGTTCCAGTTGATCTAATCAACGGAATAGCCTGCTCGTGAAATTAACGTGTAAGTGGCTGAGTACTCCACAAACACGAGTATCCTTAATGTAGTTCTCAGCGAGATTCAGCGTGACCTAGACTGTGACAGGGATGGCCCTTTGAAATACGGGTGCAAATCGAGTTTGTTAGCTGAGTGGACTGACTGGAGCAACGTGAAGTAAGGTGCTTTGCTGAGGATCCGAACTCAAAGATCTGCCTGGATCCGAACTCGCGACTTTATGGTCGTGAGCCGTATACTCTAATCACTAAGCCACGCACCTTCACAACACAACAATAACAACACCAAATGATTCTATTAAAGAAACATTTGACTATCATCATCATCATCATCACTATAAGCACCACCACCTCCACTAATAGTACCATTCCTAGCCTCTATTATTGCCCTAATCACCATCAGTATTACTACCACCACCAACAACAACAACAATAACAACAACAACAACAGCGCGTCTAGCATGATCATGAATACCACTATCATCATCACCTTCGTCATGAACTCCACACCATCATCGGCAGTAGCAGCAGCAGTAGCAGCAGCAGTAGCACCAACTTCACCAAATGTCGGTCACTTCGATTATCACAACTAACGCTCTGAGCATCATCAGAACAACCACCATCACCAACACACTAACCACAACCATCACCAACATCACTATCATCACCATTGTTATCCCTATCAGAACCATCGTCACCCTCTACCACCTTCACCATCACCAGCATCATCATTAACACCGAAACGACCAGCATCATTATCGTCGTCGTCGTCGTCGTCGTCGTCAAC
>NC_142935.1:18915921-18950921 GCF_046866305.1 Octopus bimaculoides
TATTAAAATACATATATGCCTATATATTTATACAAATATGTTTATTCTTTTATTCTCTCTTAGTACCTCTTTCTCTTACATATTTACCGTATCACCTTATCTCACTTAGGTACTCAATCTCCTCTCACTCCTCAGTGTCAGTCACTCACTTATATACACACACGCATATATACACATTTATATTCCAAACGCTTCTTAAAAATCATTCACAAGCGTTTCACTATTTTTCTCTTTTCGCCATCCCCTCTTTCTTTCGCGTATATCGTTTCACCTTATCTCATGTACACACACGCACACATACTCTCTTTCTCTCTCTCTCTCACTCTTTCTCTTCCTCACTCTCTCTCTCTCTCTCTCTCTCTCTCTCTCTTTCTCTCAACTTACACACACAGGCACAAACACGCACTCTTGTTACCGTTCCCTCATACACATGTCCACACGCATCTATCAACACAGACACATGCACACATTCATGCAATCAAACACGCACATACACAGACACTCACACACGCAAAACCATACAGTCAGCTGTGCATCAGCTTTGGCTTTCTTATTCTTCTCTCTCTTCCGTGAGAGAGAGATATACAGTTTATTTATGTGTGTATATGTGTTAAATTGTATGGTTGCCGCTAAAATCGGTGGCGACTTTCATAATTAACGGAATGGATTACAACAGGACACTTTACAACAGTTAAGTGACACATAACCAAGAGAGGCAAATTAACCATGAAACACGCCGACAAGACACAGGTTTTGTTGTTGGAGAACCTTCGGATTATATCGGAACATCGGAGGCGTTCCATAGCTGAGAACTTGACGTATAGGTAAGTTAGACATCACTAAATATAATATGATATAATATAATATATTATATTATACACACATACACACACACATATTATATATACACACATATGTATGTATATATGGAGAGATAGGTACATACACAAACAGAATAAACAGATACAAAACCATAACAGCTACAAACGAATAGCGGATATATGTGTGTATATATGAAAGCATGTAAACAGACATGTGTATAATGTATGGGTTTGTATAAACATATATATGCCTGTATATATGTGTGTATATGCCCCTCTCTCTCTCTCTCTCTCTCTCTCTCTCTCTCTATATATATATATATATATATATATATATATATATATGTATGTGTGTGTGTGTGTGTGTGTGTGTGTGTGTGTGTGTGTGTATGTATATATATATATATATATATATGTATATATATGTATTTATGTATATATATGTATGTATATATATATATATATGTATGTATAGTTATATATATATGCATGTATGTATGTATATTTATATATATATGTATGTATGTATATTTATATATATATATATATATATATATATATATATATATATATGTGTGTGTGTGTGTGTGTGTGTGTGTGTGTGTGTGTGGTGGATATGTATGTATATAAATGTACATATGTGCATATATTTAGTTAGATATATAGATATACATACAACCATGCTCATTAAAAGCTACATAAACGTATATGTATATACATGTTTATGTATTTGGTATAATGACTCTCCTTAGACAACAATATTTATGTATATACGCAATTTTACACGTGTATACATGTTTGTGGACGTTTGTACCAAAACAAACTAATATGAATATATATTTATATATATATATACTAACACCTACCTGAATACAGGAGTGTTAGGAGGTAGTTATAATTATACACATCACCAAGTCGCTTCAAATACGTCTAGACTTACCTGGCCATCGCTACGTGTGTGTGTATATATATATATATATATTATAGCCATACGTACATAAATATACATCCACGTAAATAATTGATATATACGTATATATACTTCAATCGACCTGTTTTTTTTTTCTTCTCTTCTTGTCTAAACATCAGATTTTGCAATTACCTGTATAGCCACAGACACGCCTCCATACACGCGCAGGCTTCAAACATATATATATTCAGGTACTCCAAACTACCTGACACCCTCAAACATGTGCGTATGTGTACGCAGCATGTGTCAACCCGAAACAAGCAAATCTTTTCTCCAGCCGTGACATTCCTGGTTGGTTTTGATACATATTGTACGTAGGAGTAATGTGACCGATGTGAGACAATTAGTTAACTGAGTGCATAGTTGTGTGGTTATGTACAGGTTTCTGTAATACTAGTGTGAAGACTTACTGTAGTAAACCTGGCCTGCTAGATATAATAACACATTCGCCCTCAAATAACACCATGCTGTTTTAAAAGAAATAACACACTATCTGTATGTGATATTGAATATACCCATGCAAAAATTTACAAGTATACAAATAAATAAAATAAACATGTATGTCGTGTCTGGAACGTCTTTCATGTTTGGTTCACTCGATCAGGAGTGACTTAGAAAACTTCATATTCGTATAACATCATTCTATTTATCCCTAACTCACCCACTTCTCTCTTCATTTCTTATTCTTTTTCTCTTTTCTCTCTATCTCTCTCTATCTCTCTCTTTGCTCTCTCTCTCTCTCACTTTACTCTCTCTCTCTCTCTCTCTCTCTCTCTCTTTCTCTCTTACACTTTCTTTCTTTCTCTTCCTCTCTCTCTCTTTCTACGTTTTTTATATATTTGTTTCCTTTCGAATAATAGTTTTACTTCTTGTCTCTGAGAAATCCAGGTTTGTCCAGAAATATATCAAACATGCATAATAATAATAATAATGATAATAATAATATATATATATATATATATATATATACATCTACCATCAAAATGTACAATCATGCTTATATACATACACACATACGCATATGTTTGTGTGTGTGTGAGTACGTGTGCGTGTATTCATGTGTGTATTTGGGTGTGTGCATATAGATATATATATAGTTTATTCTTAAACAAGATTATTGTTGACACTGATTTCGAGGTGTGGCTAGTTAGTCCATCGTGGCTTAACTGGCCGAAACATCGAAGTCACTGGCAGCAATACCCTTGTTTAAGAATAAACTTGTAATATACAAGAGTACAAACCAAACCTTGAAAATTTCCCTTCAGTACTTCCTGTTTTCACATTTCGCTGTCAGATTACCGTATCTTACACTGTTAATAAAAATAATAAAGATATCGATAAGGCAAAGAAATGAAGAAAAATTATTATTATTATTATTATTATTATTATTATTATTGTTATTATTATTATTATTATTATTATTATTATTATTATTATTATTATTATTATTATTATTATTGAGCTGCCAGAATCAACAGAACTTCTTAAAATGCCTTGTGCTAATTGACGATCCCTGTCGAGATTACCTTTGATTTTGATCTTTTGACCCTTTGATCGATAGAATAAAGTACCTGTCAAGTAGTGGATCGGTGTACTCTACACACTACCTTCCCTCAAAACTGCTCCGCAAGTGCCAATGTTGGAAACCATTAATAAAACATAGGCGGTGAATGGCAAAGTTAAATAGTATCGGACAAAATGCCTTCTGGTATTTCTTTCTATTCAGTACATTATGGGTTAAAATCTGACCGAGGTCAACTTTGCTTTCATCTATCCGATGTTGATAGCATATAGTACTTAAGCGCAGGCGTGGCTGTGTGGTAAGAAGCTTGCTTCCCAACCACGGCTCTGGGTTCAGTCACACTGCGTAGGACCTCGGGCAAGTGTCTTCTACTATAGCCTTGGACTGACCAATACCATGTGATTGGATTTAGTAGAAGCATACTGAAAAAGCCTATCGTATATGCATGTGTGTGTGTGTGTGTGTGTGTGTGTGTGTGTGTCGCCCCACCACTATCACTCGACAACCGATGTTGGTGTGTTTGCGTCCCCGTAACTTAGCGGTTCGGCAAAAGTCACCGATAGAATAACTACCAGGCTAACAAAGAATAAGTCCAGGGATCGATTTGTTCGACTAAAAGGCGGTGCTCCAGCATGGTCTCAGTCAAATAACTGAAATAAATAAAAGAATGAAAGAACACTAATCAAGACAATAGTATTGACTTAACTCCTGCCCCGCTAAAACTGTTGGCCGTGTGCCTAAATTTGAAACAATTGTTATCTTATTATCGTGCTTTAGCACAACAGCTTGCTGGAGAATGTAACAAGTGTCAGCTGTCCACAACAAGAAGATTAAAGTTTACGCTTTTCGTTCAGGCTTCTCGAAATATGCAAAGCATTTGTGATGTTCCACTTAGAACTGCTTTCTATAGATCCACTATCTCCACCAGTTGGAAGAATCGTTAGCACGTCGGACAAAATGCTTTGTGACATTTCGTCCGTTTTTATCTTCCACGTTCAAATTCCTCCAAAATGACTTTGCTTTTCGTCAGTTAGAGTTCAATGAAATAAATACACGGATCGAAGAAATCAACTTATGCCCCCCCCCCCCAGGTCTGCTGTCCTTGAGACCAAATTTGAAACCGTTATTTATTATTATTATTATTATTATTATTATTATTATTATTATTATTATTGTTGTTGTTGTGCAAGCTCTCCTTTTGGGATCAATAGAATATAGTGCCACTGAAGAACTATTGTCAATGTACTCAACTTGTTCCCTTCCCTTTGAAATTCCAAGCCTTGTGACAAAATTAGGAAGAATTATTATGCATGTTCTCCATCATATAAATACTTTTATTCTTCATTTAATTTTTTTTTTAATTTAAATTCCGTTATTTTGATTCTTTTTTCTTGTTGCTTTTGTTTCCTCACAGTTTCTTTTATTCTATATCTCTTCTTTTCTCTTTCTCTCTCTCTGCCTCTCTCTCTCTCTCTCTCTCTCTTCGTTTAAATATTTCAATGTATTAACTATCCGCGCTCATTATTCGCTTTATTTCCTTCTTTTATCTGATGACAGAAATGCTAGACCCGAGAGAAATCCTTACAGGTATTAAGTTTTATGTCTCTAAATTTGAAATCACTAACTTTTTCAACCTCCCGAGATCAATAAAATCACAACCCACTTTTTTCAGCGGGGTCGATCGACCTAATTTACCCCCAATGCACCGAGAGAGCCTTCTTTGTGGACATTTAATCAGTTAAAAATTGCAGCCACATACACTCCCCTCAAATCATACCGTCTTGAGATAAAGGACAAAAACATACGTTGTATAATGTAATTCTAAGAAGATAAGCGCATACTAAACAGACGTCACAACCCTGGTTGAAACTGTACATTTTTACTTAAAAATATGCTCAATATGGTCTGACTTGAGGTTAAACAGCAATAACATTACGCATGTTTTTTTTTCCTTTAATTTGAATTTTAAAATATTAATTAGTGTTTTCATTACGCTCCCTTATTGACTCATTAATTATATTTCATGCTTTCTATGCCTTTATATTTCCTTTTAACTGAATTTACAAGGGAGTTGTCGTTCTTATTGTTGTTGCTGTTTTTATTGCTGCTGTTCATATAATTGTTGTTTAACTCCTCATCAGCGCCTGGATCGAGCTGTGGTTTCATCAATCCCGATAGATCTATGATCATCAGGTTGTTTTTTGGTATGTTATAGTGTCCCTTAGACTGCATTAACACATTGAACAATGTGTCATCTCTTTGAAGATGTTACGGTATGATTTGAGGGAGATTCCGCTGCTATTTCTAACCAAGTCACTAAAATCACGTAGAGGATCCTTGATTAAGCATGCCAAGGATTTATATCTGTATGACAGGTAAAATGTCACAAGTGATATCACCAGAAATATCATGCTATCACTTACCTTCCTTTCACTCTAAATCTTCCCAGAAGATCACGTTAACATAATTGAAAGAACACGCACACACGTTACATATAAAGACACATTCTGTCTCTCCTAATATTTCTATCTGCCCACCTCCCGCACACCCATACACACACACACACACACACATACACACACACACACACACACACACACACACACACACACACACACACACTTCCTCTGTCTCTCTTTCTCGCTCTTTTTCTGTCTCCCCCTCTCTAGCTAACACAAATTCACACACATACAAAATTAATATATAAATACACGCACAAGTTCACAAATCAATAACATACATAAATACATTCACATGCACAGAAATCAATAGATTTTGCATGGCTGTACAAATGCACAATAGTTGATATATGCATGCAATAAAGAGGGTGAGTGTGTTGCTCTAGTGAAAGTTAGATGAGCACTGCTTACTTATCAAAGATGATAAATATACTTCGTGATAATTCTATTGTCGAAGCAGCATGACATCATGTAGTTGTGGAGTTTGTTCTTAAATTAATCTTACATAGATTGAGAAACAACGATTGAGTGAAACGAGAGTCGTAGGTGGAGAAAATAGCCTAAGTTTGCGTTTATGTTTTGTAGTTATAGAAATGTATATAGAATACTTAGCAGATTCGGCATGATAGCATTATATGCGACAACGGTATCTAGACACACTCACACACACACATGCACACACACACACACTCACACACACACACACACACACATGAGGATGTGTATGTCTACACCCTAGTTTCCGAATCCATACTTCCACAATTTTTAAGACAATATGGGCAAGCACACACACACACACACACACACATACACGGACTTAAACACGCACACACAAATGTGTCTGTGTTTGTGCTTATGATGGGTGTGTCTTTGTTTATGTTTACAACGTTTTTCACTAGACCTTAATCTTGTGTGGATTATGCTAACGCCCCTTTATGTCCAGACTCTTGCGGATCCACTATCAAATTCAATAAACAAGTACCAACCTCACTTACGAAAATAAGTTCAGGAATCACATTGATCAACTAAACGCATGAAGGCGGTGACACATCAAAGCCGTAGTCTAATTCCTGAAGGATTAAATATATACACATCCATTTATATATATATATATATATGTGTGTGTGTGTGTGTGCGTGTGTGTGTGTGTGTGTGTGTCTGTCTGTGTGTGTGTGTGTGTGTGTGTGTGTGAGTATCTGCATGTGTGACACATATATATATATGTATAAATAGATGGATTTTCAAATAACATCTACAGTGTTTTGACTCTGGATTTCCAAATGACAATGTAAACTTCAAATAATTATGATATCCTCAACCAGATGAGCACCTACTTGAGTACCCCTTGTTAAGTTATTATTACACATCAGATGATCTTCTAGCTAAGAAACGGATGTAGCATGGATTTTACTTGTTCACTCCTTGAGTTTGTGTGTGTAAATATATATATATATATATATATATATATATATATATATATCGCATTATCGGAGACGAGTTAACAGAGTTTTTAACTCGTCTCTGATGATGGGATACTATTTATTACCCTGAAACAGCTGTGAAACCACCTTTCTATTTACAATTGTCCTACGAATATCAAATTGCCTTGGCCTTGTTATCTTACTTTATCTCGCATATGTGTGTGTGTGTGTGTGTGTGTGTGTGTGTGTGTGTGCGTACGGGTGCGCGCTAAGATATATTAGACGCAGCCACGACTGAATAGGGAATTAGGTTTGCAATCATAAGATCCTGAATTCAAACTGCATTACATAGCAGTTCTAGTGTCATTTATCATTGTCACAATATTCATTCTAAGCCTTATGAGGAACACTGTCTGGACAGAAACTACGTGGAAACCTGTTGCTTGTATTGTGCCCATGACCAAAACCAATTCTACATTGAGCAACTTCGTCTTTCTTTCGGGCATTTTATATATAGTATGATATAATGATTCCAGCTTAGCGGTATGGAGTAAATTAGGAGTGGTTTTTTTTACCACTGCAAGTAGACTTGTGAACCACAAATGGAGGTTGGCTCTTATTCAAAATATGTTCTAGCGAAAAATAGAGCTCTGCTAATGCAGGATTGTAGTATCGGATTCTCTGGAGTCCGTCTATAGATTAAGGAGCAAGTATGCATAAGACTTCACGTTAATTCAATCTGATTAATTTGTACTTCCACTAGTTGTCTTCAACCCATTGTTTAGTTCCTTTGCGTATCATGAATAATAATGGAGACAAATCATCTTATATGATGATAATAATGGTGACGAGGATGATGATAATGAGTAAGGGGAAGTTGGTGATGATGAAGATAGTGATGATAAGAATGATGATGGTGATGATGATGATGGTGATGATAATGATAAGAGTGTTGATGGTGACGACGATGAATTTTTAAGTTCATGGATCAGCCAGTTGACTGTACGAAATTATCTGACTAGTTGAATTAACGTGCAATTGGTTGTTGGTTGAGTATACCATAGAGATGTGTAGTTCAATTCTGTATCAGCGTAACACAATAATAGAAATAAGACTACATCTTTTAATTACAGGTAGTGCTCATGACTATCTCCCATACAGTTTCTGTTTACACACTTGAATTCACGTATGATGGGTCGGCATGAACTTTTGATGAAGACACTTACCGAAGATGTCACGCAGAGGGATCGAACTAAATGTGTGAACTTCATGAGTAAAAACGCACAACATAACTATGCCTCCGTCACTTCCGCGCCTACGTATTCCATGTACACACACACACACACACACACATCTGTCGTAGACACTCACAACCAATTTCTTTTTCTCTCAGTGTCTTACTTTAGAATCTCTCTTACCACACGCAGCCTTCCTATCTTTACATATATGCATGTATGTACATACATATATATATAAACACGCTCACACACACACACATACATACACAAACACACACACACACACACACGCACACACACAAACACACACACACACGCCGCCTCCACATGCGTATTCACACACGTACATATATAGACACACACATCATATTTACTGCGTGTCTCGTTGTTTGTTTGCAATTTCTTTTACTGAACACGTCTATTCTAAATGTTTTCTTCCTTCTCTCTCCTCTCTCCCTCTCTTTCTCTGTCTCTCTCTCTTTCTCTCTGTCTCTCTCTCTCTCTCTGTATCTCCCTTTGTCTCCCCCCCTCTCTCTCTCTCTCTCTCTCTCTCTCTCTCTCGCTGTCTTTGTATTTATCCCTGTATCTTCCGTATTAACAGTAAAATATTTCGTTCATTTATCTATAATATTACATGTACAATTTTTTCGTTTATTTCATTTTTCTTTCCTACACACCCTCACTTACACACACACATGCACAAAACATTTCTTTCTCACTCATCATCTCTCTCTTTTTTTACCCCAGGATCTTTCTACATGCTGTGCTTTTCTAATTTTATTCTCTCGTAACCTGTTACTGACACGCTGTTTTTGCCTCTAACCAACATTCTTTCTTACTCTCACTACATCATCACGTGCATCATATTTCCATTCAGATTTTACCCCACTTCCCACTACGCTACAGCCCTCCTGCTGCCGAAACTTAAATCTTAGCTGGAACTTAAATACCTAACGAATGTTATGGTATTCATACAGAAGTAATCTTATGAGTAAACGTCACGGCTACCTAGTTGGTGGGATCGTCTGTTCGTTGGATATTAGACATTTCAGTACACGTTCTGCTCTTTGAGTTCGAATATTGCCACGAACAACTTTTCCATTCATAATTTTGATATCGATAAATAATGTGTCTAGCTAAGATTGGGGCGTGTGTTCGTATTCTTTTTATTACTTTCGGAAGAATCGTTAGCACATCGGATGATAACCTTAATGGCATTTCGACAGTCTTTATGTTCTGGATTCAAATTCCGTCAAGGTCGACTTTGTCTTTAATCCTTCGGGTTCGATAAAAAAAGTTACAGTTGGGCACTGAGGTGGAAGTAATAGTTACTGGCCTTGTGCTAAACTTTGAAGCCATTATTAAATGGGTGAGTTAGTAGAATCGTTACCACATTGGACAAGACAAATAATGTTATTTTTATTTAATCGGTCTTTACGTTCTGAGTTCAAATTCCACCGATGTTGACTTTGCCTTTCATCCTTTCGGGGTTGGTAAATTAAATACCAGTGAAACACTGGAGTCGATGTAATCGCCTAGACCCCTCGCCACAAATTTCAGGTCACGTGCCTTCAATAGAAAGGATTATTATTATTATTATTATTATTATTATTATTATTATTATTATTATTATCATTATCATCATAAGAAACACATTATAATATTGTGCCATTCTATATTCGACCCGTAAATGACAGTAAGGCTACACATGTCTGTGGGATTCTAGGTCACTTAAACGCTCATTTAACAAAGAAGGATGACATAACCTTTGACCTCAACAACTCAACATTCTTCCTCGCTGTAGAACTTAACAGAGAATAGAGAATACATGTCTTAAATAAATAAACTTGCTTTTGGTTCAATTTTAATACGTGATATTCTGGTTAAAAAGTATTATGTATGTATATATGTATATATGAACGAATGAATGAGTGAATTGATGAATGAATGAATGAATGAATTTTCCACCGACTCATATATCGCTAAGTGCAAGCGATACAGTTGAAAATAAGGAGGTCTCTATTTTACACGAGTGACACAGAATTATTTATTCAATGAAAATACTAACCGTTGTATAACCCATCGCAAACATAAACAATGTTGCTATTAGTAAAGATTACTTGATATGAATTAACTAAAAATAAATATATAAAAAAGCCAACATAGATTTTTTAACCTAATAAATATACAATCATTATATTTATGTCTTAACCGAAATGTTAAAAGTATGTACAACACATCAGTACGAACTTTCTTCCCTATAGAGTAAGTCTCAGAAATGTTATAGTGTTAAATATTGTGTTGCATTTTAGTTTGATCTCTTCATTACAATATCGTTCGTATTTGGGTGATTTCGGACTTCTTTGAAATGAATTAAATAAAAACTAATTATATACCATCGACAGTTATATACAATCGACTTTACTTTCTTCTCATATAAACTTGTAGCCATTTTTATTCACTGTTACATGGTATAGTTTGGGGGAGAAGTTTGCACTTGTAATCGTTTTACAGCACTTCAAAAATTACTCGTGGGAACTTAGTCTCAAACAAGATGACCGAATAACTACAACTGATTGTCCTCCACCAAATACACCCAACAGCTGGGAAGTAATGTTAAACAGGATGACATGCAAGAAAAAAATGTTTCGTCCGATAGGCTTCTGTACGGTAACTGTTTAATACATTTTACCAAAATGGCTTTCATTGATGCGAGTCTAAGGCAAGTAACACTTGCCTAAAGTTTCAGTCAGTGGGAACGAATCCGAAAATATATAAATGGAAAACGTCTTGCCCACACTCGTTTCCTTCGGCTATTTACTGAGGTGAAAATGCGTTGCAGTATATTACCACAGCCCTTTAATGTTCTGATTTCAATTTCGCCGATGTTAAATTTTGCCTTACGTTCCAACGAGATGGATAAGAAAAAGAAATCTGCATTAACTGATGCTGACTACCCATCCTCCGCCCATTTACAAAACTTCTAGCTTTGTGCCCACATTTCAAATTACTTGGGGTGTTATTTTGGCAGAATTGTTTAAGCATCAGAAAAAGATATCTTGTGATATTTCTTTCAAATCTTTACATTCTGAATTCTATTCCACCGACGTCGACTTCGCTTTTAATTATTTCGACGTCGGTAAACTAATTATCTGCTGAGTACTATGGCCGATGTAATAGATTTCCCTCTTCCCTCAAAATTGCTAGCCTTGTACCAAAAATTTTTTAATTAATTTTTTGTTTGGCAGCCTCTTTAGCCCGCCGGACAAAGTGTTTAGCGGCATATCGTCCGTCTTTATGTTCCGAGTTAAAATTCAGCCGTGGCTGATTTTTGCCGTTCATTCTTTTAAGGTGATTAAAATAAGTAACTGTTATCGACATGCACCGCCCCTCAAAATTGCTGATCTTTCGCTAAAATTTGAAACCACTATTATTATTATGTGCCTGTAGTAGAAAGGATTATCATTATTATTATTATTATTATTATTATTATTATTATTATTATTATTATTATTATTATTGAGTGAGAGAGCAGTGCATGCCATCAAAGTGACACTGGGGTAAAATATACGAAGCCTATTATATCCATCATGACTACCCGTCTGACAAGGGTACACCAAGCACATGCATCACGATCAACAGATAAGAATAGCATAGGTTATCCACAATTTGAATTCCTCAACTACCGATGGTGGGGAGCCCTAAAATGAACGATTAGAATAGAAACTGTAGAATTTAGCAGAAAATTAGCGATAGAGAAGACTAGAGTGAGGGAAATCTAGTTAGGAACTCAGAAGAGACACTCTGTAGAAGCATAGTGACCGACGTGGTGGCAGTGAGATTGCTTGTAAACCAATTCTTCAACACCAAGCATGAAGGTTGTATTGTCAGGGTTAGGTCGCGAGCTCTAAAGCAGGAGAGAACGAAAGCCGTTCGATGGGCCCGGGTAACCGAGGCGCAACGTGGTAATAAAACTACAATTGGGTCTTTCAGAGGTCGGGACGTGGTGCGTGGTGGCCCGGCGGCGAAGGTGAATTTCACTTCCTACATCGATGGCATCCTGCGGCTTTCAGCTAGGGACGTGGATTTCTACGAAGTACCGATAACAGCTGAAGACATATATGACGCATTGGCTAGTTGCACGAGGGAGAGGTCACAGGGCTTGGATGTTCTGCCCTTCGAGCTTTATATACATATGCCAGACTTGTTTGGTAAACTTTTGGAAAACATCTACCGCAACTGGCAGCAGAATGGGAGAATAAGCTGAGGTGTGGTGCGGTTACTGAGAAAGGATCCGAACAAGGGTGACATTGTCGATAACTTTAGGCCGGTAACTCTGTTAAATGCACATTACAAAATTTTGGCCAAAGTGTTAGCAAAAAGGTTGGCGCTTGTCGTTGACAGACTGGTGGGTGATGCGCAGACTTGCGCTATACCCAGCAGAACTATACATGACAACCTCCACCTCACGTGATAGATCATAGAGAGAGTTAGTAAAGAAGCAGTCTTGGGTGGAGCCCTGGTCCATTTGGATTTATTGAAAACTCTTGATAGGGCCGACCACCTTTACTTGGAGGCTATCCTCAAATATTATTATCATTGTTATTATTATAAAGGCGGTGAGCTAGCAGAATCGTTAGCACGCCCAGCAAAATGCTTAACGTCCTTACGTTCTGTGTTCAAATTCCACCGAGGTCGCCTTTGCCTTTCATTCTTTCAGGATCGATAAATTAAGCACCAGTCAAGTACTTGGGTTGATGTGATCGACTATCCTCTCCCAGCAAAATTGCAGGCCTTGTGTTATGTAGTAGAATGTATTATTATTATTATTATTATTATTATTATTATTATTATTATTATTATTATTATTATTATGTGGTGAAAGTTCACAGCTTGGTTTGCTGGGCATGATGGAAAGTGTCGGCTGCCCACAGCCAGCAGACTATTGTGACACTTGTTTACTGGTCACGCTTCAAGATCCCTGCAAAAATTCTTGCAGTTCCAAGCAAAGTTGATTTCGTGGGTATTCTACCTTCACACTTGCACCGATCTTTTATTGTCATGCTGGTACTTGAGTGATTATTATTATTATTATTATTATTATTATTATTATTATTATTATTATTATTATTATTATTATTGAGTGAGAGAACAGGGCATGCCATCAAAGTGACACTGGGGTAAAATATACAAAGCCCAGTATGCCCATCATGACTACTCGTCTGATAAGGGTACAACAGGCACATGCACCACAACCATATGTGCACGACATGGCGATCTCATATCAAGATAAACAGCGCATGACCTCGCAGGTTGAGTAGCCCATCCCGCTAAAAAGGTCCCTGAATAAGGTTCGTTTAAGGATGTTGAGCAAAACACTCATGTTTCCAAAGGTGAATTATTCAAACCCAAAAGAATTCCTCTCAACACATGGCTATGATGCCTCCCCCACTACTTCTGCTCATGATCAGAGATGCACATATCGTCAGCCACCAAGGGACATGCTCAACTGTTTAAGGTCAAACAACTGACAAGCAAATCTGTGGTATTAAGCAGAATATTTTCTGTAGCCCATTTTTTATACCAAAACAAAACAATGTACATGATAACATTTCCAATCAATTAAGATCGGAAACCGTGGGAGCCACTACCTGGTACCGCATATTATTATTATTATTATTATTATTATTATTATTATTATTATTATTATTATTATTATTATTATTATTATTATTATCATTATTTACATTATTATTTACATTATATTCATTTGGATCTCCAGAAGTTATTATTTTGGTAAGATGATAACGATATTTGGCCTTAAACTAAATGCCACATAATATTTTTATTCATTCGTCTGTATTAGTTGAAGTAGAAGAATTCTAATGTTGTGTCGTATTGCCCCATGGTCATTTCCGAAAGGGTAGATTAATAGCTATGTTGCTATGTTGCTTACAACGATAAATAGTAGTTAGCATGTATGAGATGCAGTGTGACAATCTTGACATGTGCTTTCTCCGTTGTCAAGCCTATTCGTGTACGTCTGTTGATTCTGATGGTGGACATAATGGAGGCAGAAAAGGTGATCGCAGTGAATGAAGTCGCTTGCAGTCAATGATACAGGCGTCAGAAATACAACGAGGTCGACACTTAATCTAATATAAAAATCGTCTAAAATAATTGTCATTGCAACAACAAGAGATGGTCGATATAAATGATGGCCTTATACTATACCTTAAGCTATCTACTTGGTTCCTCCATTGTTTGCAATCCAATCCTCTACGGTGTCAATGCTGATTTCTATCTTTCGAAACTGATAAAATAAATATCACTAATACATTGCAGTCTGTTCACTTAAATGAATTACAAAAACGAATAAATTACAAACTCAGTCACGTATGTAAGCTGAACTAAAAAGCATTATTATTAATATTATTGCTGTTGTTGTTGTTGTTGTTGTTGTTGTTGGTGTTGTTGTTGTTGTTGTTGTTGTTATCATTATCATCATCGTTATTTATGGTTTCTTTTCATTATAACTTCATTTCAGCTGCCTTAGTACCGGGCATTCTCCGGAGGCCAAGAGTAGCGAGGGCACTTTTGTTTTCCTATGCATGCTAAAATTATCACCACATTCATTCCATTTTAAATGGAGAGTGCTCTCCGTAGTTTATGGGCTGTACCCATCAAGGTTATCTTCTGTAGCTCACGGAGATTGGAGTTACCAGGGAGTTGCTCAATATACTTCTCAGCTCCCTTCTTTAGCATTCCCAACACACCAATTACTACTGGTGTTATCGTAGTACTAAGCTTCTACATTTTCGTGATTTCACTTTGCAGATCTTTCCAGTGAGAAAGATTTTCGTATTCCTTTCTTGAGACATTTTGATCTTATGGGACAGACATATATATTAACAGACAAGTTCCTCTTTTGTAGTCCTTGATCACAATGTCTGGTCGATTAAAGTCAATTTTTCTGTCTGTTTGTATTGGTAAATTCCAAAGGATGGTGACGCCCTCACCATTTACTACATCCTCTGGATGGTGCCTCTACCAATAATCATGGGATTTAATTTTGTAGTACTTAGAAGCATTCCATGTTATTATTATTATTATTATTATTATTATTATTATTATTATTATTATTATTATTATTATTGTTGTTGTTGTTATTTACTTTTAATCTCCATGTTTGTTGCTATCATTTGCCGAGACATATCCAGCGTCCTAGCGCGAGTGAGCGATGAGAGATGTTACAGTATGACTGAAAGCTTGGGGAGGAGATGTGTCACGAGCAGTTGCACAAAAATTGCTGGCCAATAATAATAATAATAATAATAATAATAATAATAATAATAATAATAATAATAATAATTATAATCCTTTCTGCTATAGGCACAAGGCCTGAAATTTTGTGGGAGGGAACTAGTCGATTATCGATTACATCGACCCCAGTGCGTAACTGGTACTTAATTTATCGACCCCGAAAGGGTGAAAGCAATGTCAACTTCGGTAGAATTTGAACTCAGAATGTAAAACTAGAGGAAATGCTGCTGAGCATATTGTCAAATTAAAGATCCCTCTGGATGGAAAAAGTCGAAGACACTCCGTGGGATTCGAACTACATCTTTTGTAAACATGAGAAGCGTTCTACCACTGGACTAAACCACTCGTTTAAATTTCTCTTTCGTCTAGTAGAACACCTGTCATATTTGAGATGTGGGTTCGAGTTTCTTTAACGTTTTCTAAGTGATTTTACTCCCACTTATACGCTATTACTTGCAGTTTTATCTGCTTCGAGATCCACTGTTCCAAAAAAAAAAAAAATTAACTTTCTTTCGAAGTTTATCAAAATACTTATAACGACAACTAGTTTAATTAGTGTTTGTGGTACCTCGTTTTGTGTAATTTTAGACTTAGTAATAGCTTATACTGGGTGGCTCAGTGGAGTTCGATAATTGTAGTATTTATTTTCATATCGTATCTGCTAATTGCTTCCAACTTATTAGGCGTGCGTATGAAAGAACTTTAAATGTCTTGTTTCAAACATTCAGTATTCAAAAAGAAAAAGTAATAAGATAAATCATAATCAATGCCATAATCCAATTCCACTGTTCTCACAATCTCGCAGAGAGTCAATCAACAGCAATGTTATTTTACCAAGGGCAATAATTTCTATATTTCCTTCTCTCCAGATGACTGTAATTCTATCAGATCATAGCCATAAAGGCTAGTCAATAATTTAGTTTTTAATTAAGTGGCAGTATCGTCATGTAAATTACCAAAGATCGTAATTACTCTGAAAATCTCAGCCACGGGAGAAAGAGAGTTTTTGATTACTCGTTTATTTGTACTAACTGTCCATATGCCGGATTTCAAATTATGTGACCTGTCTAGCTATTTATTTCTCACACATTTAGAATGGACAGCCATTTAAAACGAGAATCTTTATTTTCCAATCCGAATGCCTTGCTATAAAAATAAATGCAGAAATCTTTTTGTTTTTATTCATTCATTTATTTCTGAGAGCAGAAAAACACGGTTGGTCAAATGTTAGCTTTTACATGGATGGCATCAATGCTGTAACAGTAGCGTAACTTGAGTGTTTACCGCCAGAGGCCGCACTTGTTTTCGCTTCCATCTCCCCACTGGACCACACGCCTTTACAAGCTTATACAGGTGACCTAAATTTCCGCCTTCATATGAGTCGAAAATATCCTCTCCAAATATACTCTACCCTGTACTGGAAACAAAGAACTCTTTCAAAATTGCCAATGCATACGTCTCTTGAATTTTCATTTGTAGTAATTAATATTGTTATTGTTATTGCGTTACTATTTTTCATGTTACAAAAACCCCTCAAAATCAGTCATAAAATATCAATGGCAAGAAACCTTACGACACCTCTTTGTACCTTCCCACCCAAACAGATCCACATCTCATTGGCCAGCATTAAAAAATCCATAACCATGTGTTGCCTTCTTGCATTTCTCCTTTTATCTCATACCACATGGTGAGCGTGATATGATATGGATATTGCTGAGGCCAGTATTGGTGTTGCGTATTTAAGTACTTAAAGGCTCGAGTGATAAAGAACAATAATTAAGACGAAACGAGCAGCAATATATATGCATATGTATATATATATATATATGTGTATATATGTTAGTGTGTGTGTGTGTGTGTATACGATTTATATATAATTACTGATAAAATTACAGCATTACAGCAGGGCTGTACGATTGTAAGGAAATATGAATTCAAACACCACAAAACATGTGTTAATTTATACGGTAACTGCCTTAATTGCCTGCTTCCTTAGACTGAATGAGTCAAGAGACCATGTTTTCTGTTTTTCCCCATATACGTATGCACGCATATATAAACATAAATATATATTAATGCATGTATGTGAGCGTGTATATCTGCGCGCGAGTGTATGTGTATGTGTGTGTGTGTGTGAATGTTTGCATGTTTTGGAGTTAGTTGTTAGTATTATGTGCGTTGAGAAGAATCACTGTTTAGGAATTAGTTCAAACTGACACCGTTAATGACCCCCCGAAATGACCATGACGTACAAGATTATTGAGTGTCTTTCAAAGTTGCGTGAAACGTGTGCAGAATCGATAGATTCCCCACTCAGCTGAAAGCTGCTGCCGAGAAAGAAATTCACCATTCATAGTTTTATAATACTAGTCAACATATGGTTGTAAGTAGATAAACATTGAGGATATTTAAATAGACTGTTGTTTTAGATTGTCTTTTGTTGATTTTTGTTTGCTTTTACTGTTCATTTTTTTCTTTTATTTTCTTATAAGAATATTCTACACATGTGTTAGCGTGTACGTTGTCACATAATGTTAAAACTTCACGAAGATGAAATTTGATTTCTGGCCATTAGCAGTGTGCATGATCTTGCTGAGATAGCGTGTTTATATTTCATTCATAGGCTTCCAAAAATATTTCTAAGTTCACTTGTTTCTTAGCCATTCAGAATTCAAGTACATCATTTACAGTCAGCATACTCGTTGATACACAGTCCTTTAAAGAAGTGAATAAGACAATCTCTCTTGTTATCGTATGGATTTATATTTCATTTTCTTAAGCGCCTGCTGTAATTCTGTGCGGAGGTTATAATACAGGAGTTAATGTTTGTAAAGATTTGATTTGACCAAGATCGATACCTGTTTGTTAGTGTATATAATACAGATGTTTCTGTTTCCGTGCTGGTGAGATAAATATACTTTTTCTTGAGGCGTAATACAATGACTATAAATAATGATCATTTATATTTACAGCCAGTGAATTCTGGCCATGCTGGGGCACTACCTTGAGATGATTGTTTTATTTAAATTGACTCAATTTTATTTTCAGCGGGTTGCTTATTCCAACCACTTCTCTGATTTCTCTCAGTTTGATGTATGGTCACGTAAAGAAAGCTCTACCGGTTGTCAAACAGTGAAATGCATGCATACACATGCGAACGAACACACACACAACTACACATACAAACACAAAGACACATGTAGACGAACTTATACACACATACATACATACACATTCATACACACACACACACACGCACACAGACACACATATATAAACAATTAGAGCGTGGAAGGTGTTTATAAGCCATTTAAGAAACACACAAAAACGGTTAGATCCACTTCAACATTTAAATTTAATTTGCCAAAATATTTTCGTCGCTTGGCGACCGTGACCTGTTCACTGACAAAATTCCGTGCTGCAGCGAACAGATCGCGGTCTCCAAGCGACGAAAATATTTTGGCAAATTAAATTTAAATCTTGAAGTGAATCTAACGGATTTTGTGTGTTACTTAAATGGCTTATAAACACCTTCCACGCTGCAATTGTTTTCGTTCCAGCACACGATCTCAGATCAGGTCTCTTGCTGTGAAAGTGCATTTCCATAATATATATATATATATATATATATATATATATATATATATATATATATATATAAGTGCTTCCGTCAGTCAGATTTACACACAGAAGGTATCAGTCGGACCGGGGCTATAGCTGAAATCAGTACCCCGAGGTGCCACGATGTAGGATTGAACCAGAATTCACGCGGATGCGAAGTGAGCATTTTAAATTTAAAACATACAGCCACAGTTACACCTTGTGTAAAGATGAACGAGACAAAAAAATTCTTACATAAGACAAAATAAAAAAAAAACATGGCCAAAAGCGGCCTCCGTAACGGATTAAGAGAAAAGTCACTGAAGAGGGTGCAAATAACAATGAAATAGAAACGATGAATGACAAATAAAAACAAAACAATCGACTTAATGTCTAACTAAGTTAAACATGCAATCGATTAGGTAGTTGGATTGACTAATGATAAATTAGTGAATTTGAAACTGTGCGTGTGTTAATAATATTGGCCTAATGACTCTCCCTAGACAGCAAAATGATCCTCAGAGTTGTTAATGAAATTATTGTATATTCTCTCATTATCTGCGAAATATATGCAAAGTTATTACATTACTGGTTTTATCTTATAAACATTTGACCTGTTACTTTCTTTAACTCTAATGAAAATTACCTACAGGTTACATTTCGGTAAATATACTTCGTATAAATACAAGAGCGTTAAGATGCTTATCACTCATTCTTCGTGTGTGATCAGTTACAATTGTGTGGCCAGTGCTATAATGAAATGTATTCCAGTCATGACCATCCCATGTATTTGTAGACACTGGATAACTAAGATTGTGTAAGGTAACCATTTCATTTTTAAGGTGTGTTGCTGGCATTCCGTCGCTTTCGGCGTCCAGGGTTCCAGTTGATCCGATGAACGGAACTGCCTGCTCGTGAAATTAACGTGCAAGTGGCTCAGCATTGCACAGACACGTGTACCCTTAACGTAGTTCTCGGGGATATTCAGCGTGACACAGTGTGACAAGCCTGACCCTTTGAATTATAGGCACAACAGAAACAGGAAGAAAGACTGAAAGTAAGTTGTGGTGAAAGAGTACAGTAGGGTTCGCCACCATCCCCTGCCTGAGCCTAGTGGAGCTTTAGGTGTTTTCGCTCAATAAGCACTCACAACTCCTGGTCTGGGAATCGAAACTGCGATCCTATGACCGCGAGTCCACTGCCCTAACCACTGGGCCATTGCACCTCCACTTTAAGATGTGATATAAGGCATATTAGCAACTACACAACATTACACTTACTCTCGATTGCAGTTGTTGTGGTTGTTTAGTTCTAGGCCAGTTCTGATTTAAGAATGAATATCCAATCATTTTAACGTTTTAAGACTAAGACGGACTACGTTATCCAAAACATTCATGCATTTCTCTAGATGGTATGGTGAAGTTTCAGATAGATTTGATTGTTATTGATAATAGGTTGAGCGACCACATAGCCCTTCCCTTTACATCATATGGCACTCACGCTCAAAATCCTTACTTCTAAATCCTGGTATTATTTTTTTCTCAGTATAGACTATTCTGCATAATCGGAGAAAAAAAAAAGCAAAAACGAGTTAATAGGATATTCTGAAATGTTGTTAAGCTCTAAAACTAACAAGCTTTTTAGCCAAATTCGATTCCATTATCAAGACTATTTATTATTACTTAAAATGCTTCGGAATATCATAAATATTATAATGTATTATTTTCTCATAAAAGCTACAGGATTATATGCGATATAATTAATTTGCTGTCGAGGATCACAAAGATTGCCGCTATCATATTGCATCACTAGACGTGGTCATAAAACTACTTGCTTTTAAGTTATATTCATGATATTGGTGCAATCCATTGACAGTTATTTAAGCGTTTATTATTTACTAATTTCACTCTCACATGACTTTGGTCACTCGTAGTTACAGTTGAAGTTACATGCTGTCGTACAAGGCACCCGGCATGAGGTGGGACTGAACCAGAAACCATGTGACTACCAAGTGAACTTCTTCACTACAAATTCATTGCTGCATCTTGCGTTTTTGCGTGGATAAAATGTACGTTGAGGCTTACCTTTCTACTAATGGCTGTCTGAAATCAATTTTAAGAACAGTGGAAACAGGACTTAAATCATATGAGCTAACATATTCCGTTCATCATCAGGTTAGCTCTAAGAAAATCTGTGATTAAATTCAATCCACATATGGTCATCCCGATTATTTTTAATATCTAGAATACAATGTGGAATGCGTTTTTACTTTTATTAAGATGATATGGATAATTTCAGTGAGATTTGATTTGTATTTCTAGCACATAAAGTCTCGCACTTTAGCTCGCATAAAGCCAGTAGCAAGTGATAGTTACCATGCCCTGATCGAACCGTTATCTCTTCCCACTGAAACTATTTTTCAGTCACAGGATGAGCCAAGAATTCTATGGAAAATCAAATCAATCAGCTTGACATGGCTTCTGCTTAAAACCACCTTTGCCGTTCAAAAACGAACAAAATACACATCTCAAAATAAATGAATAAAGCTTTTATCGTACTGAAAACACATGAGAAGAATAATAAACTTAGCGGACACTTAACTGACATAATATTTATGTAACTATGCTTGTATAAACAAAATTTATCTCCATTCTTCCTACGAAGACTGAAGGATTATTTGTCTAAAATCTACTTTATTTTTGCAGACATAGTAGAGCACTATTTGTCATATGATAATCTGAAACTCTTACAAAGATTACGTGTTGTCTATCGACATTTAAAACGTTATGGCAATCTCAATTTTAGGCTGATATTTTAAGTAGTGTGAGCTACTTATTAGGCCCAATCCGACGATAACAAAGTTATTAATGGTCAATGTAGTTAATGCGTGTTATGTATCTGCTGCCATATGCCTGTAAGATGCAATGTCGACAGCTATACATTTAAATGTTTATGATCAAGAATGAAAATATTCTTTGACCAACATACAGTTATATTTTAATTAGTCTAGAGGAAAACAAACTAGCAAAATAAGTGTGTATTTATAATAATTGTATGTTTCAGCTTAAAACTTCACCATACCGTCTAGAGAAATGCATGAATGTATTGGATAACGTAGTCCGTCTTAGTCGTAAAACGTTAAAATGAGTGGATAGTCATTCCTAAATCAGAGCGGGCCTAGGACTAAACAACCTTAACAACTGCAATCCAGAGTAAGTGCAATGTTGTGTAGTCGCTAATATGCCTTATGTGGAGGCGCAATGGCCTAGTGGTTACTGCAGCGGACTCGCGGTCATATGATTGCGGTTTCGATTCCCAGACAGAGCGTTGTGAGTGTTTATTGAACGAAAACACCTAAAGCCCCACGAGGCTCCGGCAGGGGATGGTCGCGAACCCTACTGTACTCTTTCACCACAACTTACTCTCACTCTTACTTCCTGTTTCTGTTGTGCCTGTAATTCAAAAGGTCAGCCTTGTCACACTGTGTCACGCTGAATATCCCCGAGAACTACGTTAAGGGTACACGTGTCTGTGGAGTGCTCAGCCACTTGCACGTTAATTTCACGAGCAGGCTGTTCCGTACATGTTTACTAACCTATTACAAGGAGAGAGGTGACAGTCACTTCAGTCTTGAACTACTAACCGTCATCAAACTCTCCAACATGAGCTAACAATCGGAAAGGTTTCATATACATTTATGTGTGTGTGTGTGTGAGTGTGTGCGTGCATGTGTGTTTGAGTGTGTGCGTGTTTGTATGTGTGTATGCATACATGTATGTATCAATGTATGTATGTGTGTGCGTGAGTGTGTGTGAGTATGTGTGTATGCATACAGGTACGTATGCATGTATCAATGTATGTATGTCTGTGAGTGTGTCCGCGTGTTTGTTCAGTTCCTATAGATGATGACAGAGTAGGGGTTTAGTCTTCTTCACCGTTACTTTATGCATTATTTGGCTTGGCACAATTAGAGTCAATTGAGAAATGCATCTGGGAGTCGATTCTTCTTAATGATGATTTTCCCCAGTGCTTTCTTTGATTATTGTACCCATTACATTACTCAATATGTTTTTCTTTCTATTTGTAGAATGCACAACTATATTTTCCTTGGGTTTAGATTCTCTCAAAATTTCCATTTGTCTTTTCCTTTCCCATTTTCTATCAATTACTGGCACTGAACATTTTCCCATCCATTATTTAGAATTCATTAAGTACCAGCATTACAGTATATAAATTGGTTGCACCTATTCCACTCCTCAAATATTCTTTTGATTCCATAAGGCTTTTACTTCCAACAAACATATTCTCCTCCATCACAGATCAATAATTTTTTAAGCATCAAATAACTACTACAACATTAAACAGGGAATGATTTTAGAACAACAATCAAATTCAGCATGGTGCCATTGTAAGATGGCCACTTCTTCTGAGGCTGTCAGCCAATTCATTTTTCTGTCTGTCTGTCTGCTTATCAGTTTGTCTGTTCACTTTACCTCAAGAGGCATATATACACACATGATTACACTCTATTTACCTTCACAAGACTATAGTGCTAGGTGTGCAGCGCACACCTATCGAAAATGGAAAATGCTTTATAAATATTAATCTTATTAATATAAACACAAATCATAATGGAAAACTTTTGTTGTACCACTGCTTAAAATTTGGTGGCATGGGACGTGGCATCACACTCAACACATCAGCCACCATACGCCACTGATATACATGTACAAGAGTTACGGAATGGAGTCGGAAAAACATAGCGAGTGGAACCTCAGAAGTGGCCAAATCCAAGTGAGGTGTAAATCAACGGCTACTCTTCAGGCCAAAGATATCTTGATGGGATTAAAGGCGACATTGTCGTAGGAAGGTACCTATTGAGCCAGGAGGATTCAATAAGAATGTGTAAGGAGCACAGTATGAGAGGAGTATATAAATGTAAGGAGAAATAAGTATTAGAAGAAGGGAAGACAGAAGAGAAGGAAAAAAGGAATTAGTAAATAAAATAAAATGAAATAGACAATAGGGGAGTGAGAGGAAGGAGGAATTGAGCAGATGAGTACTAGACAATATAGTAGTTTAGCTTTATCACAGAATTTAATGGTGATATTGACAATTGAAGGGAAGATAAATTGGAGGAGAGAGGATGGGGAAATATTTTTGGCCGTAGGGGAGGCAGAAAGTGTGTATGAATAAAGTAAGGTAGGGTAGGGATTTAAGCATGGCTAGTGGTTGTTTGTAGTCAATTTATGCCATTCTGTGGCCGAAAGGCATAAATTGGAACACACTCGGTAGCCCTGGTGGCCTACCGTGGAATATAAAAAGAACTTTTTTCTGATCATATATATATATATATATATATATATATATATATATATATATATATATGTGTGTGTGTGTTTGTGTGTGTGTGTGTGTGTGTGTGTGTGTGTGTGTGTGTGTGTGTGTGTGTGTGTACATATGCGTACGTACGTGTGTACGTATGTCACTGTTCAGTTTTGTTTCAAGATTTCTTGCCAATAGAGAGACGTCTTCAATCCTAGATTCAAAGCTCCTTTATTGAAATTGTATGTATGTATGAATGTATGTATGTATCTATGTATGTTTTGCTTTATGTATGTATTCTCATGCATATAGTGGCATATCTAGACATGCTCATATATATTTAAATTATATATTTAGGAAAACAATTCACAATCCCCTGCATAGGAAAGAATGCCCGAGAATAAATAAATAACGTACGCACTTTAAAGAAAAGAAGAAATATTGATAGGGCATTGCCAACAAAACTTCCGCAAAGTGCAACCATAATCCTCATATAAATGATTTGATAGAGAAAGGTAAAAAATACAATTATAGAGAACAGCTTCTCTGTAAATGTGAGTATTTAAATCACAATCAGTGAAATCGAGAGCATTTAATTGCATCTACTTTCAAATTCACAGTTTACCATCTATATAGTACATCTATATCTGTACCAATAATTATCGGTTCATACGTCTAAGCAGGTGCATGTCTAAGAGGCAAGTTAAAAAGCTGTTATGTTCAAACACACAAAAGATCCAGTCGACACCCATTTTAACTATGCAATCTTTAACCTTTTACCTGTCCTATGTACCACATATGATACACGGGAAATATTTTCTGGCGTCTGTGCATCCTATATAATACACGTTCCATTTTTCAGCCACTAGAACAAACTAGAATTTTTGGAAGGAAATCTTTATAGCATCAGAACCTATGAAACTGGGCGAACCTAGAAGTATGAAAAAAACGTGGACATTTAGGACAAACTTCTGAAAATAACTTGAGTAGGTTTATGGTTAGCAGCGCCAGCATAACTAGCCAAAACTGTTCCAAGGCCAAACATAATGAATTTCATTGCTATTTAACTAAATTCCAGCGATGGAGCTTTGGTACTCTGTGAGAGAAGTTCAATGTTACGTAGAAAATTCACATAATAAGAAATTGACGATAACATAAATGAATTACAAGTGAATATTGTTTGCTACATATACTTATTTTGTACACACTGTAAGTTTTAAGAGTTGATCATCAGAAGTCAATGAGTTTTCGTTCAACGAGTTCTAACGAAATTACCTAGATGGTATAGTAAAATTATCTAGTAAAATTTAACCCCTCTACATTTTTGAGAATATTCAATAAATGTTTTAGCTATCTTCATAAATTAGGTTATTCTAGGAATTGATCAAAACGTACGATATATAGCATATATATATGCATACATACATACATACATATATATATATATATATATATGTATATATATATATATATATATATATATATATATATATATATATAGAGAGAGAGAGAGAGAGAGAGAGAGAGAGAGAGAGAGGGAGAAGGAGAGAGAGAGAGAAAGAGAGATACATTTATGTGTGTACATATATATGTATATATATATATATATATATATATATATATATATATATATATATATGACAGAAACGTTAGCACGCCAGGCGAAATGCTTAGCAGTATTTCGTTGTGGATTCCTTCGGAGTTCAAAGTTCGCGGAGGTCGACTTTATCTTTCATCTTTCGGTGTCGATAAATTAAGTACCGGTTGCGTACTGGGGGCGATCTAATCAACTGTCTCCTTCCTCAAAAATTTCTGGGCTCCTACCTAAATTAGAAAATAACATAATGCAAATATGTCTGCGTAAGTTTGTGTGAAAATATTCTTTTGACAGTATATTTGTGTGCGAAAAAACATTATTGGCCTCAAAATGACGCTTTTAAAATCATAAACAGAAAGAACTTTTCACTGGGTCCAAATCTTGATGTTTATGTTTAGGTCCCGTGATACAAAATAATATCAGGTGATCAATTCAGTTAATAGACAGGTTTTCGTTTGTAGTCAAAATAATAATAGAGATCCTAAAGAATGAAAATAAAATGGTCTCAATTCGTTATAAATATTTCTCTTGAGTATTAAGTCATGAGATATTACGTCAGGTTTTCTTGTCATAAATGACATAATGCTAGAAGCAAACTTCGTTGGCTGTAAAAGCTAAAGTAACAGTTTAAAATGATAATATTGTCATTTTTTTATTATTATATAATAACAAAAGTAAATTTGTGAATGAGAAGAAAGCAGGACATTACATATTACCAAATGAATTATTCTATAGCGACCACGCTTCCACCCAATAATCTCTGGTTATTGATAATAAATAATGGCACCCTCCAAGATTACCTAATGAAAATATCGCATAGTCTGAAAAGGTCATAACCTTTAAGGATTCCCAAGAGAAATTATAGCAACGTCTTGCAAAGGAAGTATTAAAAAGTCAAAGTTACTACTGTCTCACCTTCTGACCTTAATGCATTTAGAGAAATAGAACATTCAATTCTATTTGCAGTTGCAGAGTTCCCTTGCGAAATTCATATTTCTATAGAAAATAAACAATAATGACTCATACATACATACATGTGTGTGTGTGTGTGTGTGTGTGTGTGTGTGTGTGTGTGTGTGTGCGCGTGCGTATGTGGAAAAGATAATTTTCTGTTAGTAACATGGATATGCTAACGATTTTAAAGCGTTTTCAAAGTTAATCCTTATTAATTGCTGCGATAAAATTTCAATTTCATGTGGGATTGCGTTTCTATCAGAATTTTCATGGCACATTTATTTAATATCTATCTATCTATCTATATATCTATCCATCTCTTTCTTTCTTTCTCTTTCTCTCTCTGTTTATCTCTCTCTCTCTCTCTCTCTCTCTCTCTCTCTATCTCTCTCTCTCTCTCTGTCTTTCTTTCTTTCTCTGGAGTAAAGACCTTCGGTCATGAATGAATATTGGATTGCAGCTAGAACGTTTCCCTCCGAGGCACATGTCTGGTCAAGGTTGTTTATAGAAGACCAGAAGTCACCCATGCATACCAGCCTCTCCTCTCCATGCCACCTATGTTGTCAAAGGAAAAAGGAAAGTCATAGGCAGATAGAACTTGGCACCAATGACGTCGCAACTCATTTCTACAGTTAAGCGAACTGGTGTAACTTGAAATAACGTGTGTTGTTCAAGAACAAAACTCACAGCCCAGACCAGGAATCTATCTAACTATCTATCTATCCTTCATGTAGAGCTATTAAGTTAGAAATGGCCTGGGTCAGTCTATGGTCGAAACACATCTATCTATCTATCTAGCTAGCTAGCTAGCTAGCCTGCTATCAAGCTTAGGCACCCGTCAATCTCGGGAGACCATGGACCTGCTTCTGGAGAATTTGTGTCAGCTGCTGACAGTTTGCTGTGTCTGTTGAGGTCCACAAGTTAGTGGCCAGCTCATATGTAGCGACAGCATTTGAAACGTTGTCCGCCTGCGTTACTGAATTTTCTTCCTTCGAGCGCATTTTTCTTTGGCGGCAAGTTTCAGTTTGTCTCCTTTTTGTCTCCAGTGGGGGCGATAATTTGAAACCTCCTCACATCTCAGGGCATCCAGATCTATTGATTTCTTATCTTTCTTGCAAGATCTATCTATCTATCTATCTATCTATCTATCTATCTATCTATCTATCTATCTACCTGTCAGTTTATCTGTCTGCTTATCTGCCTATTTATTTGTCAATCTACCTATTTCTCTCTACCTGTCTGCCTCTCTCCCACTCTCTCCCTCTGTGTGTGTATATATATATATATATATATATATATATATATATAGAGAGAGAGAGAGAGAGAGAGAGAGAGAGAGAGTGAGAGAGAGATGTATATATAAAGTTATAAAACAAGATGTAATGAACATGCTTTAATCAAAAATTGCACCAATGCTTTCCTTGCACTCAGAGCCACTCGCCTGATGATGTGCGGCTGCATAGCTACAGTTGGATAATATTTATTTATATAATATTCATATTACATTATGATATGGAAAACTCAGCAACTGACAGCTGTTGCCAATGCACTGAAGAAGTTATTGTAATTTGTGATTAAAGCGTGTTTATTGAATATTCTTGTTTTATAAATTTTTGCTACGAATTCTGCGTACACAAACGAATTCCTACAGGTATATCTAGTACAAGGAATAATTCTACTGTATGAAGGAATATGGTAAATAATAACATAATAGCAGCTGTGAAATGCGTTTTATTAGGCTATTACTCAGATGATATTAAATATATGTATATACTTATATACAGAATGGATGCTCGTGTATATATATATATATATATATATATATATATATATATATATATATATATATATATATATATATATATATATATGCATTTATTAATATGTACAAAACTAAAAACGCATTTATGCATGTATGCACATAAACATACTTGTAGCCCATATGACTTTTCAATCAGAAATATTTATTTATGCATATATAAATACGTTTATGAATTTGTTTTGCAAGATTTCTGATGTGAATTCGTGTATTAAAACAAAATGGTAGGTGGAGCAGGAGGATTGACTTGAATAGAAAGGGCCACTGAAGAAGTCACGTGTGTGAGGAAAGGTTTCCTGACAGTGGACATTAGATGAAATAAGAAAAATAATAAACGATTGAAGATGGAATATATAGTACGTGTGTTTATTTGGCAAGAAAAAATGACCGTCCGGAAATATAACAATATATACATACATGATGGCCGTCCACTCGTGACCGAGGTAGACCATTGCCGACCTTCAGGAACATTATGTGCTCTAGGACTAACTTATATTTAGCCACCAACGGAGCCGCAAATATACATACATACATACACACACACACACACACACACACACACACACACACACACACACACACACAAATATATATATATATATATATATATATATATGATTTGATTTCATTGGATTTGATCTAGTTTCAGCTCATGAGCTGTAACCATGTTGGAGCACCGCCATTTAGTGTTGCTGCATAATTTTACTTCACTAATTCTTTTTAGAAAATGATTTTTGGCCGCATGAGAGTGTTCATATATATATATATATATACATACAAATACACACACACGCAGATACACACATACATATATATATATATATATATATATATATATATATATATATATATATATATATATATACGTGTGTATGTATGTGTGTGCTTGTGTTTGCATTTGTATGTATGTATGTATGTATGTATGTTTATGTATGTACAAATTGATACCAGATTGCTTCCTTTCAGTTGTGGAATTACAAGTGTATTTACATTCTTGAGCTTTATAGTTCTCAAGGTGGTGTGCTTTACTCGTAATCATTGATGCACAGAGAGAGGACGTATCAAAAGCCTAGTATGGAAATATAACAGAACATACCCATGTGAAACGTTCTTTCGAAAATTGTGATACGCTGATTAATTGTTTTCATACATAGATACCTAAGAACGTAGATATTTGGGCACGATTTGGTTAAAGGAACATGAGAATCTTCAATTTTCTTTTCTTTTTTTGTTTTTACACTTTCTAGTTGGTCCCTTATGATTATTATTACTAAAACCATCAGCACAAGCACCCACCCCCACCAACCCTCACACGCCGGTCGTACTATGATATTTAGTATTATTACATATCTATATTACATATGTGCGTGTGAGACGAGGGTACGGCGCCGAACAGAGAAAAGCGAGACATTTGCTTTTGATGGATATATATTGATATGATCAGCAAAACACATGAACACTAACAACACTGGTCTTCTCGGTGATCATCTATCTATCTATCTATCTATCTATCTATCTATCTATCTATCTATCTATCTATCTATCTATCTATCTATCTATCTATCTATCTCTGATCTGGACGGATGCTAGTCACATCGGCTCGCAAGTAAGTTGGCCTTTTATATGTCAAAACTTTTGCAGTTTTAAACTATTTTTTGTGGAAGAGGTGTATAAGTCTATACACTTCGACCCTATTGGGTTTTTGTAATAGGAAGTGGCTCCTTCTGGAGTTTATTTCCAAAAGTTTTTGATTTTTCTCCGGCTTATTTGCCATATTTCGTAAAAGAAATATGGCTAGGCCTTCACACGTGGTCGATTTGCCTCTAACAGCAGGCAAGGAGACTGACCAACAAGTCGTTCCGCATGAACGAACACAAGACGTAGAGACCGGGGATGCTGCGTTTACTACTACTGCCTTCACCACCTCCACTACCACCATTACGACCGCCACCAACGACAACAAAACCAAAACCACTACTGCCACCGTCATCGCAGCCACCACTACCACCAAGAACAACAATAACAAAAAGAACAACAACAACTCCACTCCTCTTTTGTTCCTTTCACCACAGACAACGGAAGGAGAGAAAGAGAAGAGCATGATGGCCAAACAATTTGCTCAAATACGCCTGAACGCCGAAGAAAATTATGAAAAAAATTTCCCGCCACTTCGTAACTCATATGAAGGTCAGAGGAGTACACAAGAAGAAGGTCACCCATCTGCCACAACAACAACACCTGCCAGCATCACAACCGCCAACAACAACGCTAATACAGCAACAGTCACCTCTGCCATCAACACCAGCACCACCACCAACAACAACAATAACAAGATCAAAACAAACTTCGCCGAGGCGATAAAGGAAAAAACGACGGTAGTATCTTTTACTGCACAGCAGATAAAAGATACAAAGGCTTTACTTACGAAAGAAAATGACGAGGTGCGGATCAACATACCACAAGACATTTTAGAAGACACAAACAAAAAGACCATTATTTATAAAATTTTAAACTCAAAAACAAAAAAAACCAGAAAAAGCAAGCACGGAAAAGATCGAGAAATGCTTGAGATCTGTATGGCAATATAAGGATTATGTAACTTGGTGGCATAAATTTGCCCATGTGCAAGTTATTTTTCAAAGTGAAGAGTTAGCGAAACGATTCTCAACGCTAACTCTTAAGACGGAAGAGTTAACAATGATACCGAGTTACCTTGGTCAGAGGGTAACAAGGGTTATGATAAAAAATATTCCTCCCACGGTAGACACACTATGGATAACATCAGCCGTATGTGTCGATATGGAGGAAGTTGATATATTGCAAATTAATGTTTCTGAAAAGCAACAGTGGGTGGGTAAAAAAATGGAGATCCTTCTCCATATTACCCAGGAGTCACTAAATAAAATACCCACCTACATAAAGTTACCATCAACGCAAAGGCTGTATGTAGTGGTGGAAGGCAGACGACCACGCTGTTACATATGTGGCAGTGAAGCTCACTTCCAAAAGGACTGCAATTCTGCCGCGAAACAACAGCAACAACAACAACAACAGCCACGGGAAAACCAAAAACCCAAAACACCAGCATTATTACCCACACCACCGTATGCACAACTGATCAAGCAGCTATATGCGAAAACGAAAGAACGGCAACAACGAACAAACCAACCCAACCAAACAACACCACCACCTGAGTCAAAAACAGAAACAACACCACCAACAACAACTAAAGACAGACCAACACCAACACCAAGAACAACAACCAAGAAGACAACCACTGAGAACGAAGAAAAGACCAATACTACTCCCAATTCCCCAACAACACACACACCACACACACCACACACCACAACACCATCGACAAACACACAAATAGAACCAAATGCTTTGCCTTTACCCCCTTCTGATTCGTCAGACATTTCGTCTAACGATGAAAGTTCTACAGAATGGCAAATAGCCACAGGAAGTAAAAGAAAAAGATCAAAAACAACCCCAAAATTAAATGCATGCAAAGCAGGGAAATATGTAACCGCTGAAAGCCCCTTGCACAAACAAACCAGCACCAACATCACAAAAACACACACAATGCTATCAGCGATAGACACAACAAACACAAAATTAATGGACTACATCATATCGCAAACAAACATTTCTGAAGATAATTATAAGCTGAACAATCATCCACGCACTACACCACCGAAACACATCAAAATAGTTCACATCACACAAACGCAGCACCACACACTCAAAACCCTCTTTCCAAATGCGGTTGGGGGGTTCCAAAAATATTTATCAAAGAAACTCTTCAAAAACCTCATCCAAGATACTTCAAAAGAAGAGGAAGCTAAAACTTTCGAAACGAGTAAGTAACCTTCTCTCTTGTCTCTTTTACTGTCGTGTATGAAACACAAATTTCGACTTCAACTATGCTTAAATTAGGTTGTGTAAATGTACGTGGCTTGGCGTCAGCTTGGAAGCAAGGTTACCTTCTAAATGACATCAAGTCACAGAACATAGAAATCATGGCTATCAGTGAAACCAGACTCAGTAACCCGCGGGCCCTCAAGTCCATGTTTGGTGGACATTTCGACATTTATTTCTCTCCCTGTCTGCCAAACATGGGTGGTGGTGGTACCGCGGTGCTTTTTCGGAAGAGTCTGAACCTAAAAGTAAGGTCAATATTCCTAGACCCGGAGGGTAGGCTGGTTGTCTTGGACGTCGATAGCACAAACGGGTGTGCTTTCCGTCTGGTGGCAGTGTATGCACCGTCCTTAACGGGTCGGGCGGATTTCCTTAGACGTCTAGAGGTTTTCCTGGGAACGTCACGACCTTTACTGTTAGTAGGGGACTGGAACGCTACCTTGGACACGCATATAGACTATGTGGGAGTGGATAGGAGTAGAAGGGGATGTAAGTGCCTCAAAGACCTGCTCAGACGTTTCCATTTGTCTGACAGGTTCCGACTCGACCATCCGAACGTGCCAACGTGGACTTGGACAAACCGCGTCGGATCGTCGAGATCGTATCTAGATAGAGTTCTATGTAGGACAGCGGATAGAGATAGTGTAGGATGTCCACAATTTAAAATAGTCAGCTACACAGATCACAAGTTTGTGACGTGTACGCTCGACTTAGATAAGACACATAGGCAGGGTCCCGGTTACTGGAAACTGAACGCTTCGCTCTTAGCGCGGCAGGTTTACAGGAACCGGATTAGCGAATTAATTAAGAGGGCGTTAACAGGAGCCATCGTTAACAACCGCTGGTGGTTTGCCCTGAAAATGGCAATCAAATCGGAATCTATTAGGTTTAGTAAAGAACTAGCGATAGATCGAAATAGAGTAGAGGGAGACTTAGTTAAGAAACTAGAAGAGGCACTTACAACTGGCAGCGCAACCAACGTTTTGGCTGCGAGGATGGCCCTCGACCAACACCTCAACGCCAAACACGAAGGTTGCGTCGTCAGAGCTAAAATGCGTGCCTTAAGGAACGAAGGGATCGAAGCTGCGCGAGAAGCCCGGGTGGCGGAGGCGCAACGCGGTAACAGAGCCACCATTCGGTCTCTAATCGATGAACAGGGATGTAGTCTGCTCGAACCCGAAAGGATGTGTGGGGCCTTTCAACAGCACTTTGCTCGACTGTTCGGTGCGAGCGGTGAGTCGGAACGCAGGATGGACTTCACTGCCTACCTGACCGGCCTGCCGCGGCTCTCGGCGGGAGAGGCAGAGTGTTGTGAGGGTCCCATCACAGCTGCTGAAGTAAGGGATGCTATGGCGGGCTGCGCGAGGGATAAGTCACCTGGATTGGATGGTCTACCCTACGAGCTGTATTGTCAAATGCCAGACTTGTTTGGCGACCTCTTGGCATCAGTCTACTGCAACTGGCAACAAAACGGGAGAATTCCCGGTTTCGTGAGCCGAGGTGCAGTGACATTGCTGAAGAAAGACCCAAACAAGGGGAATTTTATAGATAATTTCAGGCCCATCACTCTGCTCAACGCAGACTTGAAAATTTTGGCCAAAGTAATAGCCGAGAGGTTGGCGCTTGTCATCGATAAACTGGTCGACAGGGCGCAAACATGCGCCGTGCCGGGCAGAAGTATCCATGACAACCTCCACCTCATGCGCTACATCATGGACAGGGTAGTTAAGGATCCTGGCATGGGTGGGGCGCTGATCAATTTAGATCAATCTAAAGCCTTCGATAGGGTCGACCATCGATACCTAGCGGCCGTCCTCAGGGCAGCTGGCTTTGGTCCCGTCTTCCGCGGTTGGATCGCTGCCTTGTACAGCGGCATCCGATCGGTAATACGGGTAAACGGTCACCTGTCAAAACCGTTCGACATCACGCGTTCGGTCCGTCAGGGATGTCCCTTGTCGGCGCTTCTGTATGTATTGACGATCGAACCACTACTGCGGAAGCTGGCGACACTGAGGGGTATCCCACGAGAG
>NC_142935.1:18955921-18968421 GCF_046866305.1 Octopus bimaculoides
ATAGTCATTGCATGACCTCATTCAATTTTAATATGTTAACGCCAGCATGGCTCTGAGTTCTCCTAGGAGAAGGTGTCTATAGGTATTTTGCCTATTTACTACACATGTATACTCGAAGACGGTACAACGTGGTCGAATAGTTAAGAACTCTGCAACACAAACACGCGGCCCAGGATCGCTCTATATGTGTTAAATATCATTTGACGTAGCCCATACCTTGTCAGCAGTATTAAGCTTGTGAATAAAGTTGGGTAGGCAGAAGAGTATAGATACTCCCCGGACGGATAGAATCTACAAATTAAAAGATCTATTACACGGATCATACCTGAAAATTATGTTAACGGTACGCCTGTCTGGGGAATGCTAAATTACTCGTTATTCCAGAAGCAAATTGTTTAGCTGATCATATAGCTGAAGCCTCTTTGTCGAACGGCAGAGACACGAAATAGTTCTTACTTTGAGTCTAGCAGGAAATCTGTGCTTAATGTTTAAAATAATATGTATTGTAACGACTAACTTCGATGCAATTCACGATTGTAGCTATGGCTCTTTTTGTATTAAGAGCCGTAGAACAAGGTATTACAAAAATCCATTTCATCTCTTCCATAAATAGAACTAATAACGTGCTATTTACGAACCTATAACCTATAAAAAGTAGGTATTTAATACTTGATTTCATTTCATCTGCGTTAAATAGCAATTGTTTATTTGCATTTTAAATATATTTTCCACTATTTTTCCAGGCAAGTGCTTGTTACATGTGATGCACAAAAAAATTTATCTAATTTCCTGCGGAAATTTCCTCGGATTTAATCATTTCATGTTTCCATATGAGTAAAGAATTATTACAACATATGTCCTTCGATGTATCTTCTATAGAGTGTGATTTATTCAGAGTAAATTACTTTCAAATAATTGCGGTTAATCAGGAAAAAGACAAAATGCGACTGGAAATAGGATTCCACAATGGATGCAAGAATTCCAATTTGCCTCTTTCAGTTTTTTTATAGCAGGTTTTTAATAGCTCAGGAATTCATAGTTAAAGACACCCACCCTAGTCTAAATTCTCATTACGGATATCGCTGTGAAACTGAATGAATAGCTGATTCTCTGCCAGTGGCATCATCTCTTTGATTAAGTGCTATTATTAGTATTTGAGAAAGGATTAATGAACTAATTTTATATTATCCAATATAATATCTGAAATATGTTCTTATAGTCTTATTCTTCAATAAAATTCTTCAGGGAACAGCTTCTAAGAAAAGAAGCTAATTGAAGAATGCTGTTCAATAAGGTTTACTAAGTTAGGGTTGAAGTAATACTGTTATTAAATGCAAACGAGGAAATCTGATGCCTGCATTCTGTTCAAGGAAATTGGTGTACTTAATGAATGACTTTTATGTCATACTAAATTTCAAGTTAGAGTAACACTTCACAGAGAACTTCGCCGCCAACAAACAAGAATTAGTCACAGTAATGAAGTGTTTCAATAAAATAAGAAACTAATATTTGTTTTATGAAATACTGTCAAAATACTTCTTTATTGCCGATGAGGTAGTTCACCGTCATCTCTCAAGTATTATCGAAAATACATGAAGAGATTCACTTTTGGTTTCAAGTAAGACTGAACGCATTTTAGATTTAGGAAATAAAAAAGCGTGCATAAAAAAATTGCAGGTTAACAAATGATGTGGGAGAATATTCAAACACTGTTTACAGAGCTTAATACTACCGGAAATTTATTATGTCAAAAGTTATTGGTAACTAGTCAAACGCATTACGAAACTGATTGTTTATTACTATGCACCCTGAATGGATCTATAAAATGAAGTATGGAGGACGACATATTTCTTTTCATCAATTGTCAAATCTGGTGCGTTTAATGCAAAAATATTATTACTAAGATTTGGGAGAATGGCAGAATCGTTAGAGCGTAAAGAAAATGCTTTTCCCTGTTTCTTTAGTCAAATTCCACCGATGTCGGCTATTTTGCCTTTCATCCTTTCAGGATCGATGAAATAAGTACCAGTTACGTTCTGGGCCGATATTTCCCATCAGCACACTGCTAAGAACAAGCAAAAAGAAAGCATAGATGTTCCCGAACATCTTCTGGACATTCTTTGTAGGTTCGGTGACGATTCTTTGACCAATAATTAATCTCAAACTTCGGGAGATACAGTCAAGATAAATGTAAACTTCAGCAACAGGCCTTTTGTCTTTACTACTACTACTACTACTACTACTACTACTACTACTACTACTACTACTACTACTACTATCATTATTGTTATTACAACTGCTAAGACCGAGTCTCTGGATAGATGCGCTTGTGTTACATTCATTACCTAGAAAGCCTTCCTTTAGCAGTAGGTAGGCGTATGAAGGTGACAGATATGTCAGCCAACTCGACCTAACATCAATCACAATTACTCACATGATATGCTGTTCTATCCTGCTCATTCGATACTCTAGACATTCATGACTATTAATATCTGCTTGTCAAATGACAAGGAATCATGGAACTCTCAAGTAAGTTTTACCCTCCACTAACACTTGTACCTACATGGCTGACTAAGAATTTAATACAGAATATCGAAATGACGTAACAAATTCCATACAGTTCAAAGAATGCTATAAAAATCCTATAGCAGCAGCCACCAAATGTTCACACATCATTTGATGTTGACATTTAGAAATGGTTTTATGATGTTACCTACTGAACAAATGGCGACTGCCTGAATCTCAAATGTCAGTTGTCATATATGAAGATAAAAATCGAAGAATATGCACTCGTGTTCGAAACGCATCAATATCACAATGCACCTAATTATGATAAGGTATTCTGTGCACGTCCTGTATATTAGCTACTCTGAAAATATTAACTAAATAACGATTTTTCTGCATTACTGGAAATTAGATAGGGTTCTTTCTAGTGTGTGGCTTAATTAATAAGATTCTACATTAGCGATGTCATTGAAATATTCTCTATTATATAATTCAGCATTTGGTTACTAACTAATCTGGATGAAATAGAATAGAGCAGATAGACACGGTAACTAATCTGGCATAGTTTTTTGTACCTGATTGTGGTATTTCTTTTCTTTCTTTCTTTCTTTTTTTCCCATAAACATGACTACCTCTCAATTTCATTTCTATCGCTATTTTCAGGATACACAGCTATTCAAAACCAGTTCTTATATAATATATAAATGTGCACGGACCATGTGGATAATACTTCGGTATCTTGAGATTAATATGTTTTGTATTCTGTCAGGAGGTACAATAGTCTGTCCGACGTACGTGGAAATTAATGAAAGAAAACAATTAGATTGAAAGTAGATTGAAAGTCAATCTTGATTATCTAACACGTGAAGCGTAAACGACATCATGATTAAATTGTCTCAAACATGATTAAATTATATTTTCTCTTACCGCTGTCTTTGTCCAGGTGTAAGTAGGAAGTAGTCTTCCAGTGTATATGATGTGCAACAATTACTTGCATTAGCAACAATATTCAGTAAGGGCTAAAATTCATGCTCTTCTCTAGTTTTCTATTTTCTGAGTAATATTTGGCTTCATGCATATACATATGTATAGACATACATCTCGCTTCCTGTCTGTCTCTCTCTCTCTGTCTCTGTCTCTCTCTGTCTCTGTCTCTCTCTCGCTCTTTCTCTCTCTCTCTCTCTCTCTCTCTCTCTCTTTCTCCATTTCCCCTTCTCTCCCCCTCTATCACTATTTCTATCGCCTTCCTCTCCCTGTTGTCGGACACGTTTCTACGTTTGTTTATCGATGTTGCTGAAGTTTACATTTATCTTGACTGTATCTCCCGAAGTTTGAGATTAATTATTGGTCAAAGAATCGTCACCGAACCTACAAAGAATGTCCAGAAGATGTTCGGGAACATCTATGCTTTCTTTTTGCTTGTTCTTAGCAGTGTGCTGATGGGAAATGTAAAATGCGATTGCCATCAGCGGAAACATCCCCGCAGTCTTGTTTCCAGTCTGTACAGTTTTGTACATTTGTAGTACTCGTTAGATAGGGAAAGCCAGATAAAATCATTTGTATTTGACATGCTGACAATAGCACCAAAATGATATCATCGCAAGAAGCACAAGAAAAAATCCAATAGTCTTATTTTCTAGATTGGATTAAGTTAAAGATGGACCACAATTGCTCTCGGTATATTGAAAATCACAGATCAAGTTTATAGATGTATGTGTTTTGACATCATATGCTGATTAATCGTTCATTGTGTCAGTATTGTACCCAGTTAGGGGCTGATATTCGCGTAGGAAAAGTTTGTTACAGCTTGATAAGAAAACACGCAAAATGGGGGTGGAAAAGCTTTATCGTTGGTGTAGATGAACTGAATACAGACAGGTAACTAATTCTTTTATGTTGTTCATAATGATATGCTCCTTTCTTTGACAACGACAGACCTCAAGATGAGATCTTACAGAAGCGTTCGTTTTGCAGTGACTCCCTCTCCGTGGGCACATCTATCTTTTTGAGATTTTCTTCCCAAAGAAAATGTATCGAAGACCACAATTTTTTTTTTTTTACTTGACTTTGCTTGATTAGTGTCAGCAAACATAAAGATATCAACTTTGAATATTGTCTGTTGTTGAGCAACAAAAGGAGAATATTAGAGAATAGGACAATATCAGGAGTCTCGAACATCGAGCTTCCATATTCCTGTGTTTAAAGCAACTGCTTGTGTTCATGAACGGATTTTGCTACCCAAAAATGAATACATTTATGAAATAAGTTTGTTCTTCTCTGATCCTTAAAATTTTTCTTCAACATGATTTTACAGCACGGGAGAAGCAACAATTTCTATTAATAGGAACCTTTAGTCAAAATAAATCTGTCGTAATCGGATGTTGCCTCCGATTTATCATAAAAATGATTTTAGCATGTTCATCGCTAATCTTTCTCCGTGTAATGCAAATCATATCTTCGCCGATCTTCATGATACTTCATTCGACTGTAAAGGATGGGTTGTTTATCTATTGCAATTCAAAGGAAATTGTTGATGTGAGCAAAAAGCTGTGTGTACAGTCCTTACAAGACTTGCTCTTCATAGCTTACTTAACACAAGATTTGAGATTCTAAAGCGTTGAGAGGATTATTCGATAGCAGAGTGACGGTGACGCAGCTGGTTGCATTTAACCATGATGCTTTTTTTTTGTCAGTACATAATGTAATGACAGCCTATTCTTATATGTAGCTGTTGAAAACAGCTATACAATAACATGATACTACGAACTACGGGTGTAGTATCTTACCAGTGTTGTGGTATATTCATATAGGTAACTCAGTACTCTATTACATGGTAGAATCGCCGATGGGTAAACCGGCAACAGCCGTCGTGTTTTCTGTTTAGAGGGTTTGAAAGCATGCATCGCAAAGAAATTACAGCATCGCAAAAAAAAATACAACAAATAAGCAAATGAAGAAGTCAATGGACTTCACTTACTGAGCGAATGGATCAAGAGGTACCGCAAGAAGTCCGACTGGCCTCTCGTAGTTTCAGCATTAGCATTATGAATACAGATCAAGTACTATAGAGATCGACTTACGATGATTTCTCGGTTATAATTAGTCTCATATACTTAAAGCCTTAGGGTCTATACTGATCCTCTAATGTACGACACGTCCATACACACAAACACTCTCTCTCACACACACACACACACACACACACACACACACACACACACACACACACACACGTGCGCATGCATATATGCCTATGTGTATGTGTAGGTGTATGTATTTACTTAATTGCTTAAGCACAGGTACATGTTTTAATTACATTGTATTTTAATGGCAATAAGATAATCTCCCGATGTTAACAAAAAGACTGCATCAGAAATAAGATGACGCTATCTCCATTTTTATACATTCAAAATTACCTTAATGATTTTCTAGCTAATTGTTTTAAATGCAATCACTGAAATGGATTATTGAGATTTTTAGCATAAAATATGAACTTTTTATTCTAACAAGGTATGCAGTCTTTTATTTAGAAGAAAGAACACTCATAAATGTCGCAGAATGATTAACTCTATTAGAATTTATTATCTTTTATAGAAATGTTAAATAGAATTTTTGTAACAATTGAACCTAATTAAGATATATGGGAAAATTATGGAGGTTATTAAATTGAAAAAACTGTATATATTCAATCAGAAATTGTGTTTCCAATATTGATTTCATTATCCAGATTCGTATGACCTTTTATGGCAAGTGATATAGGAAATGTTGGCATTCACTTGCATTCTAAGTGTATTAACGGTGTCAGGGACGTTTAAGTATCAAAACCCTTTCAAGATCTCACTCTCAGTTCAAAATAATCCTTTGTGTAATAGGCACAAGACCTGGGTTTTTCGGAAAGGGAGCTTGTCAATTACATCGACCCTAGTACTGAACTGGTATCTATTGTACGTATTTGATCGACACCGAAAAGATGAAAAGCAAAGCCGACCACAGAGGAATTTTCCACTCAGGGCGTAAAGGCAGACGAAATGTCGCTAAGTGTACTAACGATTATGCTGGCTCGCAACCTTGACCTCAGTTCACAGTACTGAAAGTAATAATACATTTTGGAAAACAGCCAACAATTTTTACGGGGAGAGGAAAGTCATTTACATCACCAACACTATTTGATTGGCCGACAAAGTTGACCTAGACAGGGTTTGAACTCATAACGTAAATAAAAACGGAACAATTACCACCAGGCATTTTACCGACACACTTGATCTGCTAATACAGTAATAATAAAAATGACGATGATGATACTGATGATGATGATGATGATGATGACGACGACGTGGAAGAGGACGGGAGGTACAGAATGATTTTGAGAACTCTAAGGTTGATTTAATTTTATTTGCTTCAGAAACATTATAGAGGTTTCAGCCATTGATTGAAGGTCGCTGGCGCGAAATGTTACTCACACGTTTACGATTTTTCGACGATGTATTAGAATTAGTTGCCAGTGGTTTGAATTCCCCCCTCTAGAAATTCAAAGACACAATATATATCTTTTCAAACATTCATTAATGCTTTGAAAGCTAACATTTGGTTCAATAAATGTTCAGTTTGGCAAGTAACGTAGGTCTTGTTAAAAACAAGGAAATTCTTCATGTATTTCTCAACCATGAATTAGAAAGAAAAGGAGGTGGAAGCAACTGCAGCAACGCAGCAGCAGCAGCAGCAGCAGTAATAGTAGCAGCAGCAGAATTTGTAACAGCCCTCTCTTACCTTTTCTGTTCTCACACGTCAATGAAGAAGGTAGAATCACGTTATCGTTCTGCATTATATTTTTTTCGCCAATGTGAGTTTCCTTAAACTGATTACTATAATCACAAAAGACAGAACTATAATTCTTTCTTATTTTATTCTATTATTTGTATATATCTGTTTGCGTTTCTCCTAAATATTACTGAGTTTATTTGTCTTTTAGAATCATTCCTCTCGTTACAGTTTTCTTTTAGGATTTCGTTTCATTCTTGGTCCAAGCTATTAGAAAGTGTAACAATCGAATGTTAAGTGTGATAACATTGTTGATTAGCTTAAGGTGAAGATAAAAATACAACTTGTTATAGTTCAGATGTCATATAGTGCAAAATATTGGCATAATTAGTTTCAAGAACTGACAATTAACACTCTATTCAATTATCTGCCACCAACGAAAAAAATATTATAATTACTGGCAATGTATAACTTGGATATACATAATTCTTGGTTTCTAATTCATTTCTTTCTTGTATATTCATTTGTTTTCTTTGCTTCACGCATAGTCACACAATCCATGTATTACCCGCTGCACACAAACATACATACTTATAGGTACACACACACACACACACACACACACACACACACACACACACACACACACACACACGCACACAGATAGATAGATAGATAGATAGATAGATAGATAGATAGATAGATAGATAGATATGTATGTATTGCGTGTGTTTAATATTTGGAAGGAGAAAGGTGAACCATGAATGCGTATAGGATATTTATTGCCACTTATCCCGATGAATTCTTTTCTGTAGGGCGGTAAAATATTGTTAAACTGAATGGAAAATCCCAAACAATCCGTTGCTGCAAAGAATGTCATATCTGTGCAATAAATGATCGTCATAGAGAGGTTGAAAGCTTTTAGTCATTAATGATAACCTATGCTAGTCTGGAACAACTCTTCTTTTTTTGAGAAATTATAGTTAAGATCACAGGTGTAGGAGTGGCTGTGTGGTAAGTAGCTTGCTTAGGAACCACATGGTTCGAGTTCAGTCCCACTGCGTGGCACCTTGGGCATATGTCTTCTACTATAGCCTCGAGCTGACCAAAGCCTTGTGAGTGGATTTGGTAGACGGAAACTGAAAGAAGCCTGTCGTATGTATATGTATATATATGTGTGTAGGTGTTTGTGTGTCTGCGTTTGTCCCCCCAACATAGCTTGACAACCGATGCTAGTGTTTTTACGTCCCCGTAAATTAGCGGTTCGGCAAAAGAGACCGATAGAATAAGTACTAGACTTTCAAAGAATAAGTCCTGGAGTCGATTTGCTCGACTAAAGGCGGTGCTCCAGCATGGCCGCAGTAAAATGACTGAACCCATGAAAAGAGTGTTGTGCAAGTGTGATTTGCGGGAGAAACTTACCTGCTACTTCCATCAGGACGTGCAAGCGACTACGTGAGACTTTGTAAAATGTAGACAAAACGAAAGGAATTGAAAAAGACAAATACAGCTTAATGAGTTTTGTGAAGTTGGTTGGTAATGTGGTTTTGATGTTGGTGGGGTGATGACGATACTGTTGATGAGTTTGAAAAATGATATGCTTGAAATGATAATGGTGAAGGTGACAACGTCTGTGACCCAAATACTCATGATGAATGGTAATGGCAAATATTGATAATATTGTTGATGATAAATGACGACGATGACAGTGATGATGAATGACAATGATGGTGATGTGGAGGAAGAGGAGGAGAAGGAGGAAGAAGAGGAGGTGTCTTTCGGGGACGTAAACACACAAATACCAGTTGCCAAGCAAAAATTTTATGCATGGAATAGTTCATAATAGCATTCGGTATCTGAGGTATTTTAAGTATTGAAAATTACATATATAATAGTAGAAAACAGTGTGTGTATCAATTACAAAGTGTATCGTCAAAGCATTTGTTATCGTTGCACAACAAATCATGCCCGCACACGGCCGTCCACACCGTTCAAACCTATGACAAACTGGGCCTCGATTTGCTGGAACATCCCTTTCCACTATCATGCTTAGAATCTTTTAGGAGTTTGCTCATTTGCTACGGACAAAGAAGCGCTGGAAACAACGCCAAATAAGGCACGTGACGAGCCGAAAATCTTCTCCGATGGAATAAGAAAGCCGGGGACGCAGGAAGAAGCCCGTCGAAAAGCAAGGGGGAAAATGACGTAGCATTTCAAGACTTCGTTTTGTTTTACTAATTACAGAAACAGAAATGCGTATAATTTATGATTTACCCGCATTTAGATACAAACATACATACATACATACATACATACATATTTCACTCGTTTATCTCCCCTGTACCTTTCTCTTTGTCTGATTTTTTTGTAATCCTTCAATCACGTTGCCCCCTAACCATCTCTCCTCCTTCCATGTGCCCGGTGTCCGGCCAGCCCTGATCTTTCCTTCTTGGCCTGACTGCCAACCGCCAACACCTCTTGTGTCCGTCTCCTATGTTCCTGCCTTTAGGCTTTCACTTCATACACGCCAGCTCAATTGGATTCGTTCCCAGTCGAAAGACACCTGTTGTTAATTTCGTGTTGTTTGTATTCGTAATTGTGTACCATGTTCTCCATTTTTTTGTCTTTCTTGCCGTACACATTCGCTAGCTTTCTTACAAAGAGGTCTAATGATATTAGCTTAGACATTCGGGGGTGGGGCAACCAGATCGAACTGTCTCAAATGTAACTGCACGGAACGATCGTGACTTCTGGTACTTGACTGAGGAAAGAAGGTTACGAATGACCCGTCTTTTGTTTTTGCCAGTCCTTCCAATTGTTGTTTCTCTTGTCCGACTTTCTATCGTCTATCCGTCCGAATGTTTAATTGTCCTCTATTATGTTTTTGTTCCATTTTTAAATTTAGATATATATATACATATATACATACATATATAGATAGATAGATATGTACACATATATGCATATATATACATACATACATACATATATATATATATATATATGTGTGTGTGTGTGTGTGTGTGTGTATGTGTGTGTATGTGCGTGTGTATGTGTGTGTGTGTGTGTGTGTGTGTGTGTGTGTGTGTGTATGTATGCATTTGTGCATATTTTCAACACAACAAACTAACTATACGTAGTATTTACTAATTGCCCATATGAAGGCATCATTATTTTCTTCGGATTCAACTGCGTCGTTTTGATGTTTGAAATAGTTAACATTATAAGCAATTGATAGTTTCCATTTCTCTCTGCTATGTCTGTGTCAGTCTGGGTCGGTTAATAAGAACATGAGAACAGTGAAATTGATCATAAACATGCAGTCTTTATTTCCGTGTGAGCGTGTGCGTGTTTGTTTGTGTGTGTATGTGTATGTGTGTGTATGTGCGTGCGTGTGCGCACGTTTATGTATTCATGTGTGGTGTGTTTTCTGTATCTCTGGTTTTGAATACGTTATATCCCATTCATAAGAGAAACCTTGCTTTCTTTTCAATAGCCAAGTACGAAATCGCTACCTGATTCTTTCTCATTCAAAGTGTCTCAATTTTATTGCATTGATGTAATTGTTTTTCATGTCCCTGGAAATAATTCTGTAAACTACGTCAGGTTTAATGTGTACTTTTGTATTATAGACAAAGTTGCCTTCATTGGTTCCCACCGAGCAATATGCAAATTATTCTGAGAAAATTCTTGACTTGTATACATGTGTGTCTTTGTACGCGTGCGTACGTGTGTTTGCATTTGTGTATACATTCATCCTAAGTTTCTTATCGATACATAAATTGCTACTTAATTACGAAAACCTGCTACGTAGGTCCCATTAGTTGTATATTTAATTTCAAAGAAAACCGGCTCTGGTGCATATGTCGGAGAACCAAAATGAAACCCCGCCCCCCAAAAAACAACACATTTGCGATAAAGCATTAATTTGTTACAGTTATTGTCGACTAAAATGTTTAACATTTTTTTAATCTCATGATTTTCTTATCCTATTCTGGTGAAAATATTCAGCTTCATCCCAAATAATTTGCAATTTAATTTTATACACAAATTCAATAATACAAACACAACAATTTTCTTTTTCATTCCAGCTTTATGAAACATTATGTGTATACGATTTTGTTTCTTTTTGATGGATATTATATTTCAAACTGCGTCACTTCATGAATATTAAATACATTGAAAATTCTGAAAAAAATAAATCATTTTATATTTTAAATGGTAAATGTTTACAAAATAAATATTTTTCTCGAATTTCGTTTTGTTTCTTAGCATATATCAATAAAATATCCATTCCGTGTGAATCAAATTTATGCTTCCATTTTGAACTAGGAATGTGAAAGTAAACCTCCATCGATGCTTGTATTTTCATTGCTATATATCCATCACAATAAGGTTATCCCTATGCATAAGAGGGTTCACAAGTGTGTGTGTGTGTGTGTGAGAGAGAGAGAGAGCGAGAGAGAGAGAGAGAGAGAGAGAGAGAGAGAGAGAGAGAGAGGAACAGTGACAAAGCGAGAGACACTAAGTATGGGAGAGAACGATGTAGAGACAGATAGATAAAGAGCCGAGTTGATTTGTTGTGTAATCCACTGGATTAAGTTTTAACCGTGATTTTAAAATTATCTGCTGGGTGTTTCTTGATAAAACACTCCAACTTACATTGCTTCCTTTAACATAGCTCACATGGAATTGTACCAAATCTGCTGAGATTATCATCTCCGATAATCCAGTGTACCATTCAGGGGAACATTTTCTCCCTTTATACTTATCACAATGAAAACTATACAATTTAATCCTGTATATAATTTCTTCGTGCCTTGATTGGTAATTGCTTTCTGTTACATGTTTATATGTTTATATTGTGAGTGGCATTTTACACTTTAAGACAGCTCGTTATTGATATCTCATATAAGAATATATGATAAATGATATAATAAATGATAAACAAATGAAAGGCGGTCAGCTGGCAGACTCGTTAGCACACCTGGCAAAATGCTTAGTAACGTTTCGTCCGTCCTTATGTTCTGAGTTCAAATGCGAACGAGATTGAATTTGCCTTTCGTCCTTTCGGGGTCGATAGACTGAGTACCAGTTGAGTACTGGAGTCGATATAATCGATTAATCCCCCCGCCCGCTACCAAATTTCAGACCTTGTGCCAATGGTAGAAATGATAAACAATGTAGAATAGTGATGTTACATGTGAACAATTACGTATGCTTTTCCTATTGTTAAT
>NC_142935.1:18973421-18974774 GCF_046866305.1 Octopus bimaculoides
AACAGAGAAAAAAAAATAGAAAGCTTCTGACAAGTTTAATAAAACCTTTGAATTTCAGGCGCAAAGTCCATCTTCAGAAGAAACGAACAGTCTGAGAAAAGTCCAGAAATTTTGAATCTGTTTGTTTGATTAGAAGGAAGCTAGGCAACTGCGCTGTTGCCTCGCTCAACAAGATGTGATTTTGGCAAAGCAATGAAGTACATCTTGACTTTGTTCCACGATGCAGAGTAGCAAACAGAAATATACTGTTGTAGTCAAAATTTCTAATATAAGTTTTTGAACTGTGACCTCTGTTCAATGTCATTTTAAGATGAAACCAGTAAAACCACTATTCTTGTTTCCTCATTACTAATATGTAGGAATCACACGGTCTGGTATTTTTAATCAAAATTAAATGTCCTGAAATCTATCTGACATATCTCTATGCAGTTCACCCATGTGTAAACTATACACTTGAATGTCTTCTTCCGGCATGCACTTTTCATTCTTCAATTCAGTGAGCCTCGGAAACTAGAAGAACTAACGGCGGCATACGTCACATTTGAAAAACTGTAAGTTGGACAGAGACGTGAGAATGGTGGATTTTACTTTCATAAGCTTTAACCGCATTTCCTGGTAGCTGCGAACTAATTTCATTGAATTTGCGGATGTCGTAGCCGCATAAATAATATCATGCTTTATGTTCCTTCATTCATCAAAAAGTTAGAATAAGAGTCTTGAAAGAATTTGGCAGCTCTTTTAAAAGGAGAAAAGGAACTCTAAGGTAGTTTTCCTTTAAGAGCCATCGAACTTTTCTGTGCAACAACAAACGTTCAAATCTTTTGAGATTCTCAGTACAGAGCTATTGAAACAGTGGGGAATTGAGAGCATGTACCTTACGTTTATTTAACAGAGGTCAGTGATTTGTTAAAACTACCACCACTTAACATTGTTTGCAGTCAGATGTTAACCGTTGATTACACAGTTCACAAAATACGGACCAGTGTTGGTGTGTATACGTTTCCGTAACATAGAGGTTCACCAAACAGTTACCGATAGAATAAGTACTGGGCTTACGAAGAATAAGTCCTGGGGTGGAATTGCTTGCCTAAAGGCGGTGCATGGCAGCAGTCAAAATGATTGAAACAAGAAAAAGAACAAAAGAAAACGTTGTGATTTATTTCGGCGGAATCGATTTATTACTTCATTTCGATTACCACTTGCACCAGCTAGACTTGACTCCACACCTGTCAATAATGCCTTTCATAGTCATAAACAATTGAATTTTCAATTCAGTAGCCAACAAAATTTTCAATCTTCACCCTTTTATAAACATAACGATTTATATATCAGGATATCCAAGATAGATTTGTC
>NC_142935.1:18975274-18980274 GCF_046866305.1 Octopus bimaculoides
TCAACAAGTCAAAACTGATTGGGTGACGGAGTGCCGATTTCCAAAGTGTTCTGGTAGCCGTATCCTTCGAACTAATTTATCTAACATGTCCTGTTTCGATTTTCATGGAAATAAATGTGTCAAGTTTTGGAGATGTCATGAGATCGCATGAAGACTCTAAATTTGGCGTAAATGTTAACATATAGGCCAATTAATAAATAAATGCAAATACACACGTGCATATGTTATTATTATTATTATTACTATTATTATTATTATTATTATTATTATTATTATTATTATTATTATTATTATTATTATTATTATTATTATTATTTTGTATCTTTATGTATATATTTGCAATATTATGCATAGCATAAAGCGGCATGCTGGTAGAATCGTTGGCACTTCAAGAAAAATGCTTTGTGGCATTTCGATCGTATTTTCGTTCTTCGTTCAAATTCCACCGAAGTTGACAATCTTTTTCCCTTCGAGATCGATGAAACAAGTATCCTACCCCGAAATTGCTGGTCTTCTGCTAAAATTTGAAACCAATATTCTGCGTAAAAGAAAGAAAGAAAGAAAGAAAGAAAGAAAGAAAAATAAATAGATAGATAGATAGGGATTTGTATTTATATACTCATATAAAATTATGTTTATTATCTATCTATGTATGTACATAAATATATATGTGTTTCCTCTGACCCACTTCCGGTTATTGCAGGATACGGAACTTGAACATGTATAATCATACATGCTTCTACATGTCATATTGTAAATTGTAGCTCTTCACTAGATCCACCCTTACCCTGTGCCACAAGGATGGGGGTAGATCTATATTATATTACAGCAATTCCAATATCTTACTAATAAATTGATTTATTAATTCATCCACACAGGAGTAAGAGGAGTGAACAGCCTTGACCTAAGAACTGTTGGTGTTTTATTAAACACATTTTCAACGGCTGTTAACACTTGTCACTTTCAATGTATTTGTAAATTAAGTAATTAAGACTTATTCAAAGTGAGATTTCTATAATTTTCTCTTTACTTGCAATTTAACAGTTACGCATAACATTTATGCATTGCAATTGATTATTTAAGAAAATTATATGATTTTTATTCGGAGTTAGTAAAGTTAAATGCATCTGCAAGCTGAGGAAAAGCTAGTTATAGTATTTTAGTTCAATCACTGGAAATAATATAAGGAAAGAGTCGTAAGAAAATTAAAACCCATCATAAACTAATTACAGACACTAAAAGCTTAGCCAATATCTCATGAGCAAGAAGATATATTTATATATCTGTATGTATCGTTATTTGAAAGAATGCTTCTCTGAAGTCACGACGACATTTCAAATTAGGTCTTCCAATTAAGGTTCGCTTCCTGATTAGCACATTACTCGTTGCTTTTGCTGAGATTCCATTAATTGTTGAGTTTATCAACAGATTTGTAATTACTGCTTTGTTCTATGATAATTGCAACAGCTTACTGCAGTTCCTGCCAATGATAATGATGATGGTGCACATTACCAAACGTTAATTTACTTTTGAATTTTCGTATAAAGGAAACAAACTACACTTAATCATTCAAAAATTAAGACGACATTTTCGTGTCTCCCCACCACCTGTAATTTGTTTGTTTATTTTATCAGTTTCTATTTGATGAACGGCTATATTAACAAGAAAAATATGTAAAGTCAGCAGTTTATATACTATAAAACATTTATTTTTGTTCGACCAACAATTACCATCTATTCATCAATAATACACGAGACATAACTATGTTGTCTGTGTATGTATGTGTGTGTATGTGTGTGTGTGTGCGTGTATGTGTGTGTGTGTGTGTGTGTGTGTGTGCGACAGCATGCGATGAGGCGTAGCTCAATGAAAAATTTTGCAACAGTTTCATCTAAATCCTATAATCAGTGTAAGAATTCTTAACACAACGAGTCAGGACATTATAGATCTGGATGGAGACACGAGGTACATATCTTAAATTGTCGATGCGACTGCATAAAGATTCTGTGGTTACCACATAGAACTGAGATATACATTTGCTTTGTATGTTGTGAAGTCGATAAAACAGATATTGCTGCTCTATATAGAACACGGTAAACTGACACCATCTCATCTTAAAGCGATGGATTAAGATAGAAACTAAGAATGAAATCAATATATACACCAAGTGAATGACAAATAAAATGTTTCATTTAAAGAGAGAGAGTGGAAAGAAAATTCAGTGATGTGAAGAGAGAGATTTTTCAATAACTTATGTGATTATTACTATCTTTTTCCATCCACTCATTCAGAGTATTAAAAGTCTCTTTAGCTATATTTCCTTAAGCAATATTGGCTTGCAAGTGGATACAGTTTCGTAGTTTCGTTATTTTGATGTCTGTTTGCTATATATTTTTAAACGTTCGAAAGTGTGTGTAGAATTTTGTCTGTTTTATGTTCTGTTTGAATTATATATATATATATATATATATATATATATATATATATATATATATATATATATATATATATATATATATGTTGTTGTACTTGGGGATGGTCATATTGCCAGTTTAGCCAATAAAAACACACGCACTGTATATTTGGTGTTAATTTTTTTTTTTTCAGCTTTATATTACATATTGATGGCAGACCTCGTCAGAGTAATGCGAAATGTCTCCTGCATGTGCGACCCTACAGAATTAAAGAGACATATACAACATTTCGTCCACCGCATGCAGTTCTCGGGTTACAGCCATAAAGAAAGGATCAGGGTTTACAAAGGAGCTATGAAGAAGTTTGAAACAATCAAACGCAACGATAGGAATGGGATTTGCCCACTCTATAGGAGCAAATCATGGAACACCATAGAAAGAACTAAGAAGAAAATAGGGAAGGCAAGCTCATGGTACAATAGCCACAAGTACCAAAGCGTCATGTTCGTCGACACCACCCCTAGAGGCGAACTGGCGTACCGCTTTAGAAGGGCCCTAGACAAACTTAAGCTAAGAATTAAGGTTGTTGAAAGGCCAGGCAACCCTATCAAATCCCTTATCAGTAGAACATACCCTTTCAGTAGAACCTCCTGCACTGATAGGAACTGTATCGTATGTAGATTTAGCCCACAAACGAACTGCAAAACCAGAAATGTGGTCTATAGTATAAGATGTACAGAGGGACGATGCAGAAATAAGACAACGACATATGTAGGCGAAACAGCAAGGAGTATAGGGGAGCGGGCAAACGAACATTGGAGGGAACTTAAGGAAGGGAAGAACTCATCAGTTCTGTACCAGCACGCTGAGCAAGAACATAGAGGCTCAATCAACAACATAAAAATTAAAATCTTATCTACACATAGCAGTGATGCAGCACTTAGACAAATTACTGAAGCTACACACATAATAGAAGGGAAACCTAGCCTGAATAGGAAACTAGAATGGAACACTAACATACGCCACTAACAAACCACAGCATGTGACAACATGTTACCCATAAACCAATAATAGGAACAAAGTATAATACAATACGTAGATAAACAAATGGAATTAAATACTACATACGTTAACAAAATTTAATTAAACACATTAAAAAAACACACACACACACACACACACACACACACATGAACATATAAATAAATAAAAACTAATACAAACGAACACGTATTAACAGAGAATATAGGTGATACAGACACTCCCCATACACACATGCACTTACAAAAGACACAGACACATTGAAGGACACGCATGCGTAGACACATACAATAGGAATACAAAATACAAAATGGCTGATAGTTAGCAAGGTGAGACACACATAAGAAAGAAGGAAACAAAGGACCACTGATGAGGTCACAGAAGTGTGACGAAAGAACTCTGGCCGAAATAAGATTAAGATTAAGATTAATGTAATATAAAGCTGAAAAAAAAAAAAAATTAACACCAAATATACAGTGCGTGTGTTTTTATTGGCTAAACTGGCAATATGACCATCCCCAAGTACAACAACATCTGTTTCAACACACGATTTCACATAAAAAATCTTGCAAAACAAATATATATATATATATATATATATATATATATATATATATATATATATATATATATATATGTGTGTGTGTGTGTGTGTGTGTGTGTGTGTGTGTGTGTGTGTGTGTGTGTGTGTGTGTGTGCGTGTGTGTGTGTGTGTGTGTGTGTGCGTGTTTGTCTGTGTCTGTGTGTGTGTGTGTGTTTGTGTGTATTTGTGTGTGTGTGTGTGTGTATTGCATCTTGGTGAGTTCGTACGTGTCTTCAAGATTCTATATTTATAATGAAGCTACAAATATCTCCATTGTGTTTCTCTGTTTTTATAACAATTTTCTTTTGTTTATGAGTAAATGATATTCTCTATCTCTGTTTCTTTCTTTACCAATACATGCATACATACTCAGCTTACAAGTTCAGATTTATACCTGTAATTATTGAGGCACTGGGATATGTAACACGCCTAAATACCAAATCAGGTTGCTCAAAACCAGAAAGGGGAAAGCAGATTCGAAGACTACAGATGCAGTCCACCACTCGAACTGTAAAAGTCTGTAAAAGCCCGAAAAAAAAAACTAGCTCTGTCTTCATTGACAAGAAATTTTGAAATAAAATTGAATACTGACATACATATCTAACTACATACACACAGACACACACAGACAGACACACACATATATATATGCATAAACGTATACATATAGATATGTTTTTGAGAGAGTTGTTATATAATTTTACGGATATCTATTGGTACAAATATCGTCATGTGTGATAAATCGTTCAAAAATGTTTTTCTTTTAATATTCTTGTCCATTATAGGAGACAGTATATTCAATTGATCGAATTAAAATCGGAACGCAAATCACCTGAAATAAATGCTGACAAGTATTTAGACCAGTAATACATCATTTCTACTGTAAAATCGCCAATCATTTTCCATTTCCAATTATATGCCATACCTGCATCATTGTTTACGAATGGTTGAACTTGTAAGGT
>NC_142935.1:18985274-19025274 GCF_046866305.1 Octopus bimaculoides
ACAATGCATGAATGTATGTACCTACGTAAGTAAATATACACAGATGTGTCGGTGTGTGTATTCACACATGGACATATGTATATATATGTGGGTGCGTGTACATATCCGTATCCGTCTTGAGTGAGGCAAGAAGCATCTCTCGTCTAGTTTCAGTAGACGATAGACTATCGATGAGGTTTACATTAATCGTCGTATTATCTGGGTTACTTTCTTATTCCGGTCCTATTTATTTCTTAGTACATCGACTTTTCCCTTTCTTTGAAAGCCTAATTCTGTGAAGATGTTATTGCGTTTTATATCGTCCTATGGAGTTCTCTGAATTTCCTATACCTTATTGCCTTTGGTTTTGATTCATTTCTTTTCTTTTCTTGATTTTACTCTCATGCTACATACTGTAAACTGCCACCATTATTCACCGTACATATACCTTTACCTATTACAAAGGAGTGGATACAGGCAACTAGGAAGGTTCTTTTCATTGATGTCGGAGCACTAAACGGTGGTGCACTAGAGAATCCCGTTTATTACACTGATGTTGATGACTGCCCATTTCTTTTACGCTTTTTTTTCTACCTTTGACTAAAAACCGCCACGTTCCTCTTACATCAACGCGTATCATAATTGTGCTACGTACACTACATCAATCTGTCCAATGTAGACATTCAAGACACGGACGTTTAACCCACGCCTATTCGACAACATATTGTTTCTCCTTACCTCTGCCCTCACCCACTGGCATTACTGCTCCCAATGTAATGATAAGCCGCCGGCCGAACTTACAACTGATACCCGTTTAGGATACTTTTACATTACTAATAGCATAATTCCACATTAGGTTTTCCGGTCTGTCACCTTACCTCAATGTCAAATTTGAAGTACAGACATACAATGTTCATTTCCTTTCTTTTAACCATCTGTCGGAGCTTCTAGCAGTAAGTATCTTTGCAGGTATATGCAGACTTGCTACGTTTTGCCTCTTGTGTAGATATGATAACGTCCTTTCAGCTCTGTGCTACTGCCCGTTTTTTCCTCGTTTCTTGAATTCACTCAAACAGCTCTTGTGGAATTCTAACTGCCACAAGTGTAGAATCTAGGACTTGCATCACTAGTTTCCTTGTACATCCTTGAGCTAAGGAAGATTAATTAAATTTTGGGTCGTCCTCTCTATACTTTGAAACCCCTCCATTTGGATTCCGGTAGCGATGAGCTACAGTTATTATGAACGGAATAGCAAGTGACAGCTACTTATTTAGACACATATGGAGGAGTTTTGAGAGACGAGGTTAATCGATATCATTGTCATCGATACTTGAGCTTTTTTTATATATATTTTGTAGACACCGGAGTAAAGTGTAAAGTTAATCTCAGTAGGAGTTGAACGTAAAGAGTTGAGATGAATACTACAGTTCATTTCCTACAAAGCCTTAACAACTCTGTCATCTCAGTGTCGACAGGACGATGAAGTAACGATAACATGATTATTTGGACTGAAGCGTAGAACAATAGATTAATACCTTCTACTAATATACACATTGCGACTAAACAACCGAAAATTAGCTGTTTGGATTAAATATAAGTTTCCATAAAAGGAAGAGAAAACAATATCCCGCCCAAAAATAAAAATATTTTAAAAATTCAAAACGTATCTAAAAGATTATGGCTGACAGATTAAAGTTTACTAAAGTTAGCCGCCCTCGGTTTCCACCACTCTCTCAAGGCGGCTCTGGAACCTGATGCATGCGTTCCTCACTGTGTTCCTAGGAACACCTTCATACATCATCTTCATATTGGCGACCAACTCGACCCTTATGTTGCTGTCAGAGTAGTTGGTGTCTTTCTCAACTGCGCCCCATACATACTAATCAATGCGATTACAATCTGAAGTTCGGATGCCAGAAATTGGGGCTGGTGTATTTGTGGAAAATTTCCGACAACCATTTCTGATTCTTTCCAGAGATATAATAATGCGCCGAACCTACTGCCGCACATATAAGCTTCCAGCAGCAACTATATCAAGCCAGGGATTGACCACAGTCTCCAGCAGCTTCAAAAAGCAATGTGAATTGAGTCTAAGACCTTGTACAAATATATGTGTCGTCATCGCGTCATCCTAACTGGAGACACACCCAAAGACCATCACATTTTTAATGAACTTGGTTTTTATGATGATCACGTCACGTCTTATAGCCTTTGGAGTATTAACAGAGCATTTGCAGCAGTCATGATGAATGCATTGTGATACATGGCGTGAGTCGTTATGATACAGGTAACCACTTTCCGATATTTAGATGGCTTCCAAACCTCCATGCTATGTTTTCTCAAGTACAACTTCAATTCTGTTGCACTCAATCGTTGTTGACTGTTCACCTGCTCATCAAACTGTTCCCCAAAATAAAATGAGAAATGGGAATAAAAAATGCCAAATTTTGCCCGAACAACCTGAATAGAAATAGCAATGTTAAAAAGTAACGTTTATATCTTTAAAAAAAGGTTATTAATACTATTTTACTATTAGTAACTGAAATATTTTTCTCTTCGTTTGGTCTGACAATACGTCGATCAGATAATTGGAAACTTTATTTCCATAGAACCACACCTAAACTCGCGTGGAATTGTAATTAATTAGATGCTATGATCTTTTAAAAGCCAAGGGACCGGTATTTTCTCATCAAGGTTATTATCAAGCCATTCATATTCTGCAGTGTCATATTACTGCCATATATTATACTATACAAATATATCTAAGCGTCATATTTATTCTTATACTGTACAATGTTCATTAATATCATTCATTATACTATTTGTTTATCGCTCCATAAACTCTCAATCTCATGAGAGATGGATTGATATAGATTTATATTCTGTCAGTGAAGGTTGATGACTAATTATCTGAGGTGAAAATTATTATTTTTCTGTTGTTCCTTAGCGCTAAAGATGTTTTGATTGAACAAGTCTACAAACTAATTATTTTAAAATTATGGAAGACTACATTATGGGATGTATGTATATATATATATATATATATATATATAGGTGTATGTGTACTTGTAAATATATATATATATATATATATATATATATATATATATATATATATATATATATATATATATATTATAAATATAGTTAAGGGATCAGCAAAATATTTGCTTCACCATATACCGAAGTTCAGAAATAGCAGCTAAAAAAGCTGAGAATCTCACAGATAGCATCACTTGTAACTCACAAAGGCAAAAAACAAGAAGAAAAAACAATGAAAACCTTTTCTTCTTGTTTTTTGCCTTTGCGAGTTACAAGTGATGATATCTGTGAGATTCTCAGCTTTTTTAGCTTCTATTTCTGAATTTCAGCAAATATTTTGCTGATCCCTTAATTATATTTATAAATATATGAACTTTTGAATAAGTTCCCCACCAATAATGGTGCTTTCATACCGATGGGCTTGGTAAAAATCATTAATTATTAATTGATTTATTAATTAATAAATTGATAATCCTTTACCCTTTTAATTTGTGTGTGTATATATATATATATATATATATATATATATATATATATATATATATATATATATATATATATATATATATATATATAAATATATATATATATATATATAATATATATATATATATATATATATATATATATATATATATATATATATATATATATATGTATATACGATCCAGAGATCCCAGGGTAGGAAGTTTTTAAGCTTCTAGCAGCAGACGGCTTGTATAGGATAAGATACAATACAAATTCATTGGTATCGAGAGTTAAACACTTTTTCCCGTATCGAAATTTCTAAGAAATTCAATAAACTGACACTTACTATTATGAGCTTTATTTTAGAAGCGAATGCTATTAAAATTAGAATAATTTATTTTCAATTTTTTGTCACTCACTATAAATTTTCATCATTATCCAGCTTCCATTTACCTTTAATTTGTACAAAAGGGTGAGCACCTATATTTCTGTACTTCTGATTGTAGGGTCCTGATATTGAGGACTAGTACAGATTTCTGAAGGTTGTAGGAGATCTGAGCAGTGGTGCACTATAAATAAATAAATATGTGTGTGTGTGTATACACGCACATTTGTATATGCATGTATGTATGCATGTATGCATGTATATATCTATGTATTTATGTATATATGTATGCGTCTCTTCTAATTTTTAATTATTATAAATCGCCCACTGAGGAGGGAGCCGGTTCCCAAGAAAGATACAAGATTCCATCTTTGGGATGTAGTTAACACAAATTCACATTTGGAACTTTGGAACATGCATACATACTTACATACATACATACATACACACATACATACATGCGTAAGTACGTACGTACGTGCATGCATGAATACATACATACATACATACATACATACGTACATACATACATACATACATACATACGTACATACATACATACATACATGCATAGCCTTTATTTCCATCGGTTGCTTAATCCTAATTATGAATAACACCTTTTTTCAAGTCGCTCAAGAATTAATATGAGCGTTCTAAAGACCTAACATTTTTCTAAACCTCTGTGCTATAGGGCATCTACGCCTTCTTCTTCTTCTTCTTCTTCTTCTTCTTCATCGTCTACGCCTTCTTCTTCTTCTTCTTCTTCTTCTTCTTCTTCTTCTTCTTCTTCTTCTTCTTCTTCCTCCACGCCTTCTTCTTTGTCATCCTGTACGCTTTCTTCTTCTTCTTCTTCTTCTTCTTCTTCTTTTTCATCATCATCATCGTCTACGCCTTCTTCTTCTTCATCATCCTCAACGCCTTCTTCTTCTTCTTCTTCTTCTTCTTCTACACCTACTTCTTCATCATCCTCTACGCCTTCTTCTTCTTCTTCTTCTTCTTCCTCTTCTTCTGTTACATCTTCTCCTACCCACTCTTCATCATCTATCACCTGTTGAACGGCACAGCGAGTTCTTCCCAGATTTATAAAAGCGCACATGTATACACACCGATAAACGCACACTTCGCATCACATATGTCTCTAAGCTATCCCATTTGCATAGAGCAAATATTAGCAGCTTGCTTGGTTTTAAGCCAATGCCATTTAGTCATTCCTATTTGTGGTTTCACCTCATCTCAACATGTTTATCTAACGCTTCCCACTTGTTTCGTTTCGCATTCGCCAATATATTCAATCCTTCCTTTCAAGGTGTTCGACTTTTTTCTAATTCCTTCCGTTGACATAATTTCCTTTTCAGTCTTCAATCTGCAAATGACTGAGAACGTTAACTGCTGGCATCAGAAGAACCACAGAGAAAGCAATACTGTTACTTCTTCCAGCAGAAAAATGACGCATAACGATGCACCAATGTGTGTGAGTGTGAGTGTGTGTTTCTGTGTGTGTGTGTGTGTGTGTGTGTGTGTGTGTGTGTGTGTGTGTGTGTGTGTGTGTGTTCATATTACTAGTTCTTAAATCAAGCAAAAACTGAAACTCAGTCAGTGAAACGTAGAGAGAAAACTTTACGTAATCCTTCGATGCATTCTACGTAATATCAGCGCAGTTATGGCTCTGCGATAAGAAGTTTGCTTTCCTGCTACATGGTTCCATTTTCAGACCTTTTGTGTGCCTCCTTAAGCAAGTGCCTTCTGCTATAATGTGAGGTCTACTAAAACCTTGTGAATGGAATTGGTAGAGGGAAACTAAAAGCAGCGCGTCATAAATATATATATATATATATATATATATATATATATATACATATATATATATCTTGTAAATAATAATAATAATGGTATTTTTATAGAAGTTTAAAGCTTATGGCGATCATCGTGCAATAACTAAGGAAAATAGTCTAATAAAGGGACATATAAGCCCTCGACTGAAAAAGAAGCCCTGAAAGCACACACACACACACACACACACACACACACACACACACACATATATATATATATATATGTAAATACATACACACTTACATACATACGTAGTATCATATGTATCATATGTAAACATGATAGACTGACATAGTAATTTGAGATTGAAAAGAGCAACTGTACAGTTTTGGTAATCACTTGCCCAATGGATCTTAAAGCTAATGATCAGTGGAGAAGAAAATACCTACGCTCAACTATTGAGGAATCGACAGCTACTCTATCCAGAGTACAAGTTTAATGTTATACCTGTAATCATTGTGGAACTGGGATATGTAACACATTGTCTAAATATCATTCTTGAAAAATTAGGCTTCTCAAACCAGAAAGGTGAAAGTTTGATTAAAGATCTAAGCCATCACTCGAATTGTAAAAATCTGTAAATATTTACAAAAGTTTATCATTTAAGTATAAATGAGCATGTCTAGATATGCAACTATATGCATAAGACTACATGCATACACCATAACATACAAATCTGCACATATACATAATACGTACATACATACGTACGTACATACATACGTACGTACATACATACATACATACATACATACATACATACATACATACATATAAAAATAGCCTGTCGGTGTTGTTAAAATCCCACTGAAGGAAACTTGGATCTATATTAGAAGCCGGGTCTTTCTCTATTGGCAAGAGATCTTGAAATAAAACTGAATAAAGCCATACATACATACATACATACATACATACATACATACATACATACATACATACATACATACATACGCTGAAATATTGAGAAATGTGAATTTACTCTTTCCAGGTTACAAGTTTAGATTTATACCTATAATTATTGGGACCCTTGGATGTGTAACACAGCGTAAATACCAAGCTTCAGAAATTAGGCTTTTCAAAACTAGAAAGGAGAAAGCTAATTCGAAGACTACAGACTCAATCCATCAATAAAACTGTAAATATCTGTAAAATTTTCCAGACGTTTATCATTTAATTATATATGAGCAAGTCTAGATATGCAATTATATGCATGGGAAGACATGCATAAAGCAAAACCTACACATCTCCACATATACCTACAAACAAAAATACCCTGTTGTTGAGGTTGAAATGCTAATGAAAGAGCCTTGAACGTAGATTAGAAACCGGTTCTTTCTCTATTGGCATGACATTTTGAAATGAAGCTGAACAATGACATACATGCATACATGTAATATCTATACGTCTATATTTGCGAGTGTGTTTTTAGCTAGTTATAACAGTCAAAACAGCTATTCCCCATAAGTGATTTCAGAAAGGCAATACATTCACACGTATATGAAAGGCTACGGTTCTGTAAATACCAATTCTCTGGGATATTTTATTTGATTATGGCTTATCGGTTATATACGGCATCACACAGTGTGTTTTGCGTATCTTCATGAGATCAAGACACCTTTACGCACAAATGTTTACACCCGATTATATCCTGCACAGTGTATGAAACATTAAGTTTCGTCTGAAATTATTTCAACCGAATTAAGGCGGCAGGGAGCTGGCAGAATCATTAGCTCTCGGGGCAAAAATGTTTAGCGTCATTTCGCCCGTCGCTACGTTCTGAGTTCAAATTCCGCTGAGGTTGACTTTGCCTTTCATCCGTGCGGTGTCCATAAAATAAGTACTAGTGGAACAGTGGGGTCGCTGCAATCGACTTAACCCCGTTCCCTAAATTACTAGCTTGTGCCAAAATTTGAAATCATTATTTCAACCGGACAGTTTCATTATGCCTTCTGAAGAAAGTAAAATTCACATTTAAAAAACCATTATCTTAATATTTTGATTCTACTTTTAATATTGAGTTTTCCCACCTGTGAACATTCAGTTTTTCTTCCTACACTTCCATGAAAGTAACAACCTTAAATTAACATCTGCCTATATATGCATATATGGGCTTGTCAGTTGGTAAGTTACTAGAAAATTTTAGAAAATGCTGATGACGTATTCTTTTCCATTCCTTTTTTTAAATTTTTTTTTTTTCGTATAATACATTCTGATAAAATATTCGTATGCCATTAAGATATTGCAGTCAATTGAATTTACTATAACGTTTCGCTAATTGGAATTGACTTTGAAAATAATCTATATAATCATCAATATACTACCGCCTCTGTTGTTGCTGCTGCTACCACTACAACTGCTGCTACTACCACTACAACTGCTGCTGCTACTACTACTAATATCTAATAATGATATAACCAGAATCAAAATCAATAATAATGAGGAGGAGGATGATTATCATAATATTAATAATAATAGCAACAACTACTGTAGCTACAAAACCACTAGAAAATATATAAAAAAAAATGTTCGGAAGTAATATTTTAGAGAGGTTAAATTAATACTTACAATTGAATTAGATGCTAAAAATAAGGGAATATATTGCAATACTCTGGTGGTTTCAATAATAAATTATAGTTATAATATTTTCAGCTGGAGGCTAAGTGAATCAGTTAGAGATTAGATAGAGAACATGACAGCATTTAAAATAGAACATATAATAGCATCATTTAAATGCACCAGGTTATGAAGATACAGGTTTATCGTATTTAGCGCGAACTGAGACAGCTAGTAGAATTATGGTATTAGAGAAATCTTTTAATACGAGGAATCTACTTCAGTTGGAGTTAGTGAACTAGTGGGTTTCTTTTTTGTTTTTGCTTTTTTTTTCGTTTAATCAAGAAGAAAGTGTTTTCTCGTGACCCTTTATAGGCGTTCTGAGACTGCCGGATTATTGGCTGAAAGGTAACTTCCCACTGAAGATCTGGACTGAATGCTTCCAGCACTGTGACCGCTGCTAAAATTATACACGATTCAGATAGTGATATAATTCGGTATATTTTGAAATTTGAACAGAAAATGCAAAGAGTCGGCACAAATACTGCAAGTAGTTCAGTTTCGACGTCAATACAATTTTAAGATCCCCGAAATTATGAAATCAAGGTTGATTTTCGCGGTATTTAAATTTAGAATGTAGACCATTAGAGCAAATGCCATGGGGCATTCTTAACAATGCTCTAACAACTGTCGCAACTATTGGCCTGATAAGATAATATCCAGCTTATGTGGTTTTACTTAATTCAAACATACTCCCCTAGCATTCAGATTATTCTGTTAAATGCAATGCTTATTTATTCAAATGGTGTTGAATCATGCATTATTTTGTAGCTTCATTTTACAATGATATTATAGGGTAGGTTTGAAAAGCCAGATTCAGCAGGTTATAAGAAAACAATACCGGTGGAATATTTGACTTGATATGACTGACTGGTTCAGCAAAAGAGGCCGATAGAATAAGTACTAGGCTTACGAAGAATAGGTCCAGGAATCGATTTGTTCAACCAGAGGCGGTGTTTCAGCATTGCTGCAGTCAAATGCCTAGAACAAGTAAAAGAGTAAAAGAATAAAAAAAATACTGATTATAGTTTTGCTTATATGTCTAGGTATCATCATCGTCATCGTAATTTGAGAGTATTGAAGAAGTACGTAGTTCTTAACTATTGAAATAGTTTAAATGCGATTCTGAAGCCAATAACTTTTCAGAGAGGGAACACGTTTCTGAAATTCGTAAACTGTTTTAATATAAGACTTCACAGAATCAGATATAAATTCATCTAACGAATGTGTGGACCATTGTTATTCCATTATGAATGTCCTATTCTTGGTCATGCATCCTATAGATAATTAAATAAATAAATAAATAAATAAATACATAAAATAAGAAACATTAACTAAAGAAAAATAGTTTTCATTTTCAAGAACGCTTAACAAAATGGAGCAAATGCATAAATCTAATGATACTAACATTCAAAATGTGTAGATTGAAAGGGATACATATATCATAATTGTTGCTTTGGGAATAAATAGAAACTACTCATGATTAGAAAACCATAGAAATTACATATCTACTGAATATCAGAGGAATTTTACAAGATACAAAAACATACAGACAGCGTTGCAGCCAAGTATTAAACACTTATTAAGCACTCAATACACGCGGAGATGTGCTCAGTTAAGTAGGGAAATCAAACAGTAACAGAAAAAAATCTTAAAACGTGATAATAATAATGATAATACTACTACTACTAATAATAATAATAATGATAATAATAATAATGATAATAATAACAAGGGAGCTTTTGAACGGGATGGGCTACTCGATCTGAAGAAAATTCTAACTGGGCCCCACCTGCGAGATCAGGCGCTGTTTATCTTGATATGAGATCACCATGTCGCGCACACATATGGTTGTGATGCATGCGCCTAGTGTACCCTTATCAGACGGGTAGTGGTGATGGGTATACTGGGCTTCGTATATTTTACGCCAGTGTCACTTTGATGGCATGCACTGCTCCCTCACTCAATAATAACGATGATGATGATGATGATGATGATATTATTATTATTATTATTATTATTGTGATACCAGTAATAAAAATATCAACATTGACTATGATTTGTGAAGACACATATGAACTGTAAATATAAACTCTAAACTGTATGATAATAAATCCACATGGTTTTTTTCCCCTTAGAATGAAAAAAACTAAAATTATATTCATGGTAAATGTTAGACGACAATAAACCGATGATATTTCAATGCAGTTCTAACTCAATAAAGAGGACATTTTTTATACAGACTCCGTATCTCTTCGGCTATTCTATATAATACAAACGGTATTGTTATACTTGCTGGATTCAACTAATGCACTGCTTACAAACAAATGACTAACATTTACTTCCCTTATATAGATGTGTCAAAACAATGTACAAAGAAAACGCCCAAATGAAACAGAGAAAATTAAACTAACACGAATTCAGTAGTGATGTAAAAATGCTAATAACATGACAAATACATCAGCGTGAAAATGGAAAATTGATTAAATATCCACATATTATGTGAGATTAAAACACTGACAGTAGAGAAATAGAATAGAACTATAGAAGTAGTTTGGGCGAAGATAAATATATGATACAACACTAGGGCATAATGGAGAAAATTAAAAATGTCAAAAGTACAAATTTAAAAGATAGCTATAACCTGAAGCTCTCATAGAGTAGATTGAAAATTAAATTAATTGAAATGTTTTGATATGTAAGGCAGAATTTTATCGAATTTGGTGCCAAATATCATAAAGCTCGTATAGATATGTTATATGTATCAGGTGTACAATTGAGTAGGAAGGTGATACAAACAGAGAACTAAGAGCAATGCACCCAATGAACGTAGTAAAGCACTTAGTATATAACCACGGTATTACTGGTTGGAGTAATTGGTGGAGTGATGTCGAATACTGACATATTGTTTGAAATTTTGGAAGTAAGTTATAGTTATTTGGATTATCCTCAGTATTTCACTGGTAATTATTTTATCGAGCCTTCAGAAGAAAGAAAAGCAAATTTGGTCACGGCCATATTTGAACTTAGAAAATATATGGAGGTGAAGAAATACTGCAAAGACTTTAGCCTGGCGCTTAACCAATTTAGTGTCATCTGTATGAGGAAATTCTACTTTTCAGAGAAGACATTAATGCGTTGTGAAGGATCGTGTTCTATAGTATGCTATACAATGTTCTATAGTATGCTATACAATGTTTTATAGTATGCTATACAATGTTTTATAGTATGCTATACAATGTTTTATAGTATGCTATACAAGGTTTTATAGTATGCTATACAAGGTTTTATAGTATGCTATACAATGTTTTATAGTATGCTATACAATGTTTTTCGACAGATATGATATAGTGAATAATAATCCAGCAACTTGACGCTAAAATTAGAGTTGTTGACATAAATTTTTCATGTGATCCGTTTACGTATTTGAAAACATTATTTCCAAGAAACATCAGTTTACATGTTTTGAGAGCATTGGCCCTGATCACAGGCTGATGAACAATATTGAGGTAAACAAATGATACGATAGATGGCATTAGTCTGCTCGAAATCCATTAATTTCATTAAGAAATAATATCGCCTACAACACTCAAGAGAATTTTTTTTTTATTCTAACATCTAAACAGTTATATATAAAAATTATATATATAAAATTTTCGTCATATATATATAATTTCTTACTTTCTAACATATACTTGTGTATATATGCGTGTGTGTGTGTGTGTGTGTGTGCCTGTGATTGTGTAAGACAGAGGGAATGAGAGGTAACTGAGAAACACACGTGGAAGAATTAGCTCTACAATTTGAAAGCTCATGTCTTTCACAGAAATATGATAACCGAGCGAAATTGAGTAATTTATTAAGACATATAATAAATTTTAGAAGTAAAGACTCTCTTGTTATGAATATTTATAAGTCTTTATCTTTATTTTCCACATAATAACCGCCCATTTCCTAAGCCAGCAATTCTTGGTTGGTTCTTGATATATCGCAGAAAAAGGAAAATTAACATAAAATTCAAGAATAGTGTCGTCGCGTATTAACGGAGGTTGCGAAGTAACAGTAAGATATTGATTTCTGACTTCAATTTATGTCACGTTCCTTTTCCTTGTTTTATACCGATATTTGTAAGTTTATGAGATATAATAATCAATACTAAAGGAATAGAAAAATGTTATATCATATAAATATTAGTCATGTTTATAATTAATAAGCTAAGTTGCTCTCTGTAAGAGTTGCTGGCGACTAAAGTATCAGGAAAAATAAGTATAAACAAGAAATTAAGGGTTTGAATTGTAAAGAATTAGGATATCAAATGTTTTTCATGTAAAAAATTTTCACAATCTTTATAGCAATTAAATATATTTTATGGAATAAAATCAATAGAAATCCTTGTCTTATCGTATACAATCTAGTGACATTGAAATATCATTATGATATAAGAGATATATTCATAACAATTGTTTTGATTCAAAAGGTTGCTTTATTTCAACGTGGCAATAGCAAACTTTATTTAAACAATACAGAATAAATTTTTTAAAGTGAATATGATCTATGCAAATATGTGTGTGTCTGTGAGTATGTGTGAGTGGGTGTGGTGAGACTGTGTATATGCATGTACATGTGTATGCGTGTATGTTTATATACGTGTGCCTATATATGTGTGTTTCAATTTATTCAATCGAATTCATTTTCAAGTCTATTTAATACCACTTCATACTTACTGTACTAATAACTATGTTAGTTGAACAATTAACACTATTAAATATTATATTGAGTTACTATTCACAGACTTTGAAAATAAACTTAACCAAACCCTGGTTTGTTCAGGCCTGAATACACCTGTTTGTTTTGAGATGACAGCAGTACTGGACGCAGCCTCCTTGTGGACACACAACGCTCGAACGTGCTGTTTGTGAAAGATACTAATTTTGATAAATATCTCAAAATAAGAAGACAGTCATTATATTGTCGCTCAGTCTAATAGAAAGGGAAGCTACATTTTCCATAAACTTCTCCGTACCTTTCTATGACTCCTAAATTCTTGTTAGATTCGTGCAAATTCTTCAAAACAAGCTGTCCCTCCTAACTGCTCTAATAATTACTGCATTTCAAACACATCAATATCTCCGCCCACATTCTCATTAACATACTAACATACACAACACAGCCAATAATTTGCTCAATCACGATCCATTTTTCACCCACGCATACTATTCACAAACACTCACTCATGTAAGTGACTGATTTCTACTCTCACACGAAGGAAACCTCGAGGAGGTATGCGTATTTGTTCCCCATTCATGCAATCCACAAACACTTCCGAAGCTACATGCGTTTTTCCATATATGCTTGTTTGTGCATGTCAGTGATTAGTGTATAACTGTGAACATGATTAGTAATTTGCAAATATAAATTTTTAGTCTGTATTGTTAAACAACAAGTGAATGGCACCCAGAAATCATGCTGAATTGATTGGAGATGATTAAATTACCAAAAACAGTAACGTACACAATATTGCTGCAAACACCATCTATGAATTATATGGGATACAGTTTCTGCTTTTCCCATACTCAAGTAACGGATGTGCTTTTAATAGTTCAAACGACCTCTGAATGGTTACATACATTACAAATTGTAGAGAAAGGCTTTAGTTTGTTTATGTTTTAAATAAGGACTGATATTTCAGTACTTGAATGTGGCTGAGTGTTTATGCATATCTGTCTGCCTCTATGTATGTATGTATGTATGTATGTATGTATGTATGTATTATTGACTATCTTCAAAAGAGCCCCACGATCGACAGAGAATACTATGTCGTCTGGCTGAGGCAATTATGAAAGGTTTTCAAGACAAAACACCAAGAAAAATTGACGGAAGAGCTCTTGTTTCATGAGAAAAATTCTCCAGGCCTTGGTTTCAATGGTTTCTGAGTATTACTGTGGCTTTGAACTGGTTCATCAGCCTCCCTACTTTCATGTTTTGGCCCCATCTGACAATCGTCTGCTCCCTAACATGAAACAACACTTGGCTGAGAAACAGTATCTTAGTGAAGGCGGTGGTATCTCTGCTGTTGATGACTTCTTTTTACTAAACGGATGAAAGCTTCTTCATCAGTGGAAACGAACCACAACCTCACCGATGGAAGAAATGAATGGACTGAGGGGGGATATTTTGAAAAATAAACCTCATTTGGTCACATTTTATGAGAGTATCCATAGTTAGACTATCAACTTTTCAGCAATTCTAATGTATGTATGTATGTATATATGTGTGTATGTATGTATGTATGTATGTATGTATGTATGTATGTATGTATGTGCTTGTTTAAGAACTTGAGACGCTTCAAAACTATCTCGTCGGTACAATTCATTACGACATTTATGATAGAATGGTAGATGTACTGATATGCTTATCCATGAATATTCTGCGGGAGGTGAGGAACTCTTTCCATAAGCTATAATAATGTTTCAAACACAATATACCAGTTCAGTAAAAAGAAAAATAGGATTACTGCATGAATGTCGCAGAAATATATTGAATTATTCAAAATCTTTGAATATAACGAATATTGATTATAACTCGACGATCTATTTTATTCTTCGAAATCCGTATCAAAAGCACAGCAAAGCGAGAAGTCTCAGGTTTCAAGTGGTTAAGAATATCTCACATCTAGCAATGAAAAATGAAATAGATCATAAGTATTCCCCTAAGCGTTTCATCTAAAATAATCTTGAGAATTTATAGAGAGCGTCTCCCAACTGAAGCGCTGTTGCTACCCACTGTTTTCTGTCGAAAGTTTTATATGTATGTACGGATGTATGTATGTATATATGTATGTGTGTGTGCGCGCGTGCGATGTCTGTGTGTCTGCGTGTGTCAAAACGCTATTAATTGTAAAATCTTGCAATTACGAGTAGATTACGTTTTGCTGATGTGGCTTTAATAGAATCCAACTATTTCTGGATTTGTCATAGTAGTTCGAAATATTAGCCTCACCCCTCTCTACAGTTTACATCTAATTAATTAAAACTTAGGGATTATCTTCCCAGCCGTTTTTTCTAGCATTATTCAATCAGATAATTATTTCCCAACACACTCGAATTGTGATATTAATTAATATTTCTTGTCGTCTCACATCAAGTATGCTAGCGGCCATATTACTACTTCAAGTGATAGCGAGTTCAAAAATATACGGGGAAGCTACTTAATCTCCTTGTTAGAAGGACCCGTGAATATTTCCCTGAATTAAAGGTAAACTTATTGGATTATTTTTGAAAACGTTATCTAAAAAACCTGAAAGCGTATCCTGTGTTGTGTATGTATTAAAAGATAGTCACTCATCCGCTACTCATTGAAAAGTGCAAGAAATTGGAATACCATGATTACTTAATATACTTTATACATACACTTTATATACTTTATGTACAATTTTATAGATTTAATACCCAACACTCTGCCTCTTTCTGTCTCACTCTTCGCCTTATCCTCTTTTTCTCTATCTTTTTTCTCTCGCTCTTCGCCTTTTCTTTCAACTAATCACGTGAAAGCGTTTCGGAAGAGCTAGGTAACAGACAAAAGGTCTTAGTTAAAATTAAAAACTTTCACATTTTACATAGTAAAACGTCTCCCTAGATTTCCATGTAGTAGAAATATTATTACTTATTCTAACAAAGAGAAGCTTATTTCTAGATCAGTACCCATATACATAATTCTCGTACATAATTCTGTATTTATACATTTATTCTGACGAAACATTACATGGCATAAATTACTTCTACAATTTCCTAAATAGAGAAATGCTTAATTTTAATTTGTTCTCGATTGAGTTGAAATGATACAATGATGCAATCATGCACATGTTACGTCACTATTTAAACACTAGAACATATACAAATGTACGCCTACTAATGTCAGCATGTATTCGTTGGAATGTATGAATACATACATTACGTATGTACACACTCATACATACACACATAATATATATATATATATATATATATATATATATATATATAGAGAGAGAGAGAGAGAGAGAGAGAGAAAGAGAGAGAGAGAGAGACAGAGGGAGAGAGAGAGATAGTTTTATTTCTTATACAACTAGACTCAACACTACCTAAGCATGTTATTATATTTCATCTTTCATAATCATTTTATGAATATCCGAAACAGTTATGTGAGATGGATTCCATATAGTCTCCTGTAACAACATAATATTCATATGTTACTACCTTTCTGATGTATTCTTCTTTTTGCACCGAAGAGAATGGTAATATGGGATTAAATGAATTTAATTATAATTATAATTAATTAAATTTTTCCATGTTTCTTACATGATGGTGTTACCATTTGAAACGATTGTATGCTTGGATTAAAATTTTATAGAACTTTAAATATCTTCTCTTCTCCATTTCTGTTTCTTGTGTTTATATAGGATACGTGTTCTATAAATGCTCATAACCCACGTTATACTTATATATATATATATATATATATATATATATATATATATATATATATATATATATTGAACAGACGAGATGCAGAGATTCTTGGTGTTAAAAAGAAACATTCTGTACCGCTCGAATGATTCGAACTTAGACTCCGATGTCTTTACCAGGAGCCGATTCCGTGATATAAAGAATTGTTATAAGAGGAATCTAGGTGAACAGATGTGGAATTACTTATGCGGATAAATCAATTAAATATACAGAAAAGATAGACAAAAAAATATATATGTATACATGTAAAAGGTTCACTGATCGAACTTGCGCCCTTAAGATCCTGAATGAAATAACTTAACCACTAAGTTGACGCTAAGAATCATTTCATAAATTACTATTTCAAAAGGGGTTTATTCCGTGCACTGCAGTTATTTATTAAACTCAAGTACATAGGAACACTTTATCGCCTCAAGTAGAATTAGACTAACAATCATGTATTTCTGATACGCTCTGTACCTAACCAACATGTTAGGAAAAGCTGTTGCATTTCCTCTTAATCACTGATATTAAAATCAACTATTTCACGCATGGTTTCAGACCTTTGAATTTATTTTTCATAAGCAATAATTAATAGGCACCAATTTATATAGATAATTTGTAACCATAGAAACGACTAAAATGATGGATACTATAATGTCTTTAAAAACTAAATATCCTACCGATATATTTGATTTCCTTATTTTAATTTATATGACAGCAGCTAAACTAATATTGATTATTGAAATTTCCACTTAATTTAATACTGGTTTATCAATAATGCACAAAGCCAATATTGGAGGAACTAAAGAGAAGTAAGAATGGAATAGGTGGAATTTCTACTAGTATATTACTTCCAGTTAATTGTAAGTGAATAGAAAGAAAAATTCAACCATGAATGGTCTAATGCCACAAACTTAAAATACAGAATGATAGGAGTAGATACTAGTGAAGTGTTTCGACTATTTCCAGCCATTAACATTTCTCAGGTGATTGCTAAACCCTGATGCATGAAGAACATGTGTATAGAGTAGAGAAGATTATAGCATTAAAACAAAGACTAGATGATTGAAAGTATTCAGTTACTATACTACTTGGCTCAGACATTACGTTTCAACAGTGTTAGTTATCTTCATTTATTCCGATGGTGTTGATTTAAACAAATACGGCAATTTCTACTCCAATTGAATTCATCACGTTCCTAAAAATAGTCTTTGGGCTAGCAACATGCAATCGATATATTTCTGAATGCATGTCTAAGCCGACTCTAAATCTATTTTGTTTCTTTAAAATTTCGTTTATTCGTTTGTGTACTCTATTAGAGTTGGCAAGGAAACCTTAACACGTGATATAAAGTGAAAATGTTAAGGGACGTTAAGTTAAATATGCATGAAATGAACGTATGTATATGTGTGTGTGCATGTGTGTGAACATATATATATATATATATATATATATATATATATATATGTACACAAATGCATATATATACATATTCACATATATAAATATCTAAGCGCATCTGTGTGTGTGTGTGATTCTGTGTGTGTATGTGATTCTCTGTGTGTGTATGTGATTCTGTGTGTGTGTGTGTGTGTGTGTGTATATATATATGTGTGTGTGTGTGTGTGTTTGTGTGTGTGTACGTCTGTATGCCTGTAGCTGTTGGTGTTAACACTATTCTATTTAAGGAGGTATTGTCTAATCTTCAGAAATATACATATGTTCTATTTTTTCATATTCCGACCTTATATGTAATGCTAGATTTGTTAGGTTGTACGATTAAGAAATGATTTTACCGTTATCAGAAGTATCTTTTTAGCGTTTATGTATATATATATATATATATATATATATATATATATATACGCGTATATATTTATCGGCGTACAGACACATTCAAACATATACATAAGCATATGCATATTTACTGACATATATGCGTACGCATGTGTGTGAAAGTACAATCTTTTAGGCAACAAAACATTATACCAGTTTCCTTTGATTGAAAGGGAGATTGCTCTTTTTGTACAATATGGAATGAATATATTAGAACATTAACTGGGCAAATATGTAGCATTCATCTTTAGCAATAGATGTAAGTAGAATACCCCATAAAAATTTATGATCTTATACAATTCACAACAGTTCTGTCTATTGCAGGTTTACCAAAACCTGCATATATTTGTGGGGTTAAAAATGTATGAACTAACACTTACTTTTAACAATGGTATTTTATTAGATAGTTATTCTATCTCGGACTCAAATAATGTAGAATTAATCCTCAAAATATACAATAAGTGGCTCTGTGGTAAGTAGCTTGCTTACCAACAACATGGTTCCGGGTTCATTCCTACTGCGTGGCAGCTTGGGCAAGTGTCTTCTACCATAGCCTCGGGCCAACCAAAGCCTTGTGAGTGGATTTGGTAGACGGAAACTGAAAGAAGCCAGTCGCATATATATATACATATATATATCATAATAAATATAAGGGATTAGCAATTGAGTAATAATAGAATTAACAATTAACAATTTTGCCAAGTAGTTCAGTATGAGATAAACCTTTATAAAGGTTTATCTCATACTGAACTACTTGGCAAAATTGTTAATTGTTAATTCTATTATTAATTGACGATTCCCTGCCCTCATTTCTTGTATATATATATATATATATATATATATATATATATATATATATATATATATATATGTATGTGTGTGTCTGTGTTTGTCCCTCCCAAACATCGCTTGACAACCGATGCTGGTGTGTTTACGTCCCCGTAACTTAGCGGTTCGACGAAAGAGTTCGATAGAATAAGTACTAGGCATCCAAAGAATAAGTCCTGGGGTCGATATGCTCGACTGAAGGCGCTGCTCCACCATGGCCACTGTCAAATGACTGAAACAAGTAAAGGAGTAAATATTTATGAAATAAACGCGCATATGAACACAGCCACACATACATACACGCGCGCACTCACACACACACACAAACACACAAACACACTCACATACGCACGCACACACACACACACACACACACACACACACACACACACACACACACACACACACACTTGCAGGTTTACATGAGCATAGTGTGTTTGTCAACTGCGCAATAACATAAATTAAATTTTGTTGATTTGTATAATTGCAGAGTCGGCCTAAAGAAAGGAAAAGATTAGTCTTAGAAAATGTGACCTGCGAATTAGATGAGAAAACAAGAACATGCGATTGAAAGTAGCTATTATAACATTACAACTGTTGGAACCATTTCTGAATGCGATATTCAAAAACTTGAGTGGCATTGGAGAATAGAGAAGGACAGAGGAGACGCAGAAGACTTCTATTCATTATTCCAAAAGACTCTTTCATTGAGCCATGCCACTCAATCAGAAGATTCCGAGAAACAAGTTCACTGATCATGATGATCACGACGGCATCGATGATGAGAGTAATGATGGTGACGATGACGAAGACGACGACGTCGACGACGACGACGACGATGATGATGATGATGATTCAAAATAATAAACGATGCTTCATTTAAGCTTCGTGGAGTTAGAACATGCGACATAAATGTTACAGGGGATGACGAAGCGACTATATTCTGGGATATAGATACCAAAATAAGATGTGAGATTTAAGTGTAATGAGCTGGATTATTTTCAACAACGACACATTATGGTTTGAAAATCTACTCAGAGGTGGAAGGCACCGCTTTCATCTATTCTCACCTTCACCTCGATAGGGACGTTACACATAATACAGTTCTATATTTAAGACATGAGGAATTATGTGCATTATTTACATTTGACAGATATTTGTCCTCATCTTGTTTATTGTTAACACAACGTTTCGGCTGGGTTCTCATTTCTCAGGTATTTTTCGATGTTATTATTATCTTTATTTATTATTATCTTTATTTATTAAAGTCACTGCCTGGAACCGAACTCGGAATCTTGGGGTTAGTAGCCCGCGCTCTTAACCACTACCCCATATACCCGTTGGCAATTATGGAGTGAATTTTAGGGCTTATAAATTTAATATTCTCCTATCCTTCCTTAATACCGGTTCCCATATGCTATTCATATCTGCACTCGATCTGCTTAGGAGGTTGTTGTGTCCTAGCATATGTGCTGCTTCTTTTAGTTTTTGTATTTTCCAGTGGTGTTCTTTGTCTGTTATTTTAACTTCATCCCACAGGAGGGAGGTGGTCTCTATTTTTCCATACATGATCAGCTATACCCGATTTATCAATATATCTTCGTGTCACAGCTTTGTGATGCTAGCTACCCTTTGCTACCCTTATTTTGTGGGGGGGGGGGTGCATGTTTTGCCTTTGTATAACCTACCACAGCTGCATGGGATAGAGTACACGCAGTTTTTGGTCATATTCTCTTCTATTGATGGTTTTACCCGAAGGAGATATTTGCGAAGTGTCGTATTACTCGTGAATACTGTTCTGATGTCATATGGGCCGCATATCTTTTGTATCTTTTCGGAGATGCCTTTTCACATAGGGTAGACAGACTTATATACCCTTTATTGGTTTCATCCTCTCTTTTCTTCATAACTGGAATAGATAGTATGTTTTGGGGGTAGTTGTTGCTAAATAGATTGTTACTAAGCTTGATCATTTCTTCGTGGTAGGTATCACGATCGCTACTTATATTCTTTGCTCGTTGTTTTAGGCACTGAGCAATCCCTCAATTTACACTGTATGCATGGTGGGAAGTTAAGGTATCGTCCAGTGAAGGTCGGCTTGTGGTATACGGATGTCCTGAATCCATACTTGATGTGTATTATTAATACGTCTAGTAATGCTAGCTGATTGTCGTGTTTCGTTTTCCCTTGCTGATCTAGCAGCACTTGGACATCTTCCTGGCGGGACCAGAGTATAAAGGTGTCATCAACATATCGCAGCCATCGGGTTGGTCTTAGTGGTATTGATCCTAAAGCCAAATTCTCAATCTTGATGGAAATGTTGATCTTCTGTGAAGAAGCTACCTACTTCAGTATGGTCACTGACATATATCGACTAGAAGAGGGTTGAGCTATGGGTTCGCCGTTATCACAATAGATTCTTTCCTCCGGCTGTTCGATTCGTGATAAGGTAATCTGATAATATGACTGGAACACGAAACGGAATGTATCTATAACTGTTTACAGCAGGATCTACTACCATATACTGACATTTCATAAATTTCAGATATACAGATAGTATATAAAGTGCTGAGCCTTACCGTCACCGTATTGATGCATTGAGAATGATGCTCAACGCCGAAACACTTTTGCCGAACCATTAGGTTACGTGGACGTAAATAAATCAACATCGGTCTTTTAAGTGATGTTGGTGAGGAACAAAGACTGGCACAACCACAAATACGATGGGCTTCTTCCTGTTTCCCTCTACCAAAACCACTCACAAGTCTTTGATCGGCCCGAGGCTATAGTAGAAAACACTTACCCAAGGTGCCATACAGTGACTGAACCCGAAATCATGTGGTTCGGAAGCAAGCTTCTTACTACACAGCCTCGCCAGCACGATGTTCTGGGTGCGTAAATATGATAAATACCATTTCCATTATAAATAATAACTGCAGCTCGTGAAAGTCTTTCTTCACTTCCTCAATAAATGTTGTCAATCTGGAATGTATTTTAAATTTTTAACCACCATATATATATTCTCTTAGATATTTCTGTTGCTAAGGCAAACCTGCAGTGGTCTCTTCGTATTTAGAATTTAGCAACTAATTCGAAATTATTTGGATAACTAATTTTGCTTGTTTCCATGCTTATAACACTGCTCAAGAACACTTTACTGCAATCAACTTTTTCTGCCACAATTATTTTTATATTTGTATTCACTACATTAAGTTATCCTAACTTACGCATACCACCCTCCCATCGTGTTTTCAAGGCTAATGAATCTCATCAAATTCTCCATACCTTAGCTGATTGCAGTAATGATTCCATAGCTTCTCATGCGTATGTATTTGCAGCATATTAGTCAAGCAAATTCGAAATATAACCGCTTTAATCTGAAATAGGCTCCATCCTCCGTAATTGTGAGCGACTCTACTTGGGTGAGACATTCTCTCACAATAGACGCAGGTGAAGATTTTAATCGAGATATCGTTTTGGTGTGATCCTTATAATCTAGGTTACGTATCAATAACTAATCAATCGACGCCCGTTTCTTTAAAAGGATTACAAGGATTACAGAAAAATATTACCACTAATTATCATACAGAAGAAAACAATTTAGGAAAAGAAAAAAAATATGAAACATATTTCCGTTGAAAGTATTTTCATAGATTGTTTTTAAACGTGTGCTAAAGAATTACTTTTCTATCTGAAATACGTCAATAGCAGTTACTATGGCAACACACGTCCTACACTTCACACGCGCTGAACATGCAGTAACTATATTAAGCTAAACACACACCTCTGCCATTTTAACGTGCTACGCCTAGAGGAACAACAATGTGATCGCATGTTGATATTTGTGAATTCTTATGTGTATGCATATGCGTGTTTGCCATATTTATGCAGGAGCAATTAAATAATGCCTCGCAAAGGCACATGTACAGACACACACAAGCATATACAAATATACACACACACACATTTATTCATGGTGTGTATATTCTGATATATATATATATATATATATAGGCACACACACACGCACACACACACACACAGATATTTCAACAGACACAGAAGCGTTTATAACCAAATTCTCAATTGAACACTTAGACATATTCAAGCGCGTATATATTCCAATAGATACGGACACACATACATCAAATCCTTCGAACGAACAGGGAACTGGTATATATTGCATCCAATGAGAAGTGAAGCGGCACAAAACAAATACAATGCGATAATAGGAGAATACTTTGGTTTTTATACTTCTGTCAGTCGACGGACGACAGTCATTTGTAGGTCATTGCCTGAATGCTTCCGTCAAACAAATCAGTAGCAGTACTTACTTTTGAAAGACTGGTACTTATTGTCTGACGCCATATTCCTGAATCGCTAACGAACGAAGACTTAAGCTAATATTGAAAAGCTGTTATGTGTAGAAAGACGAAGACACATGCACGCCCGCACACACAGGCACATGTGATTGAGAAGCAAGCTTATAACCACACAGCCACACCTACGCATATATGTGTGTTCCTATGTGTGCGTGTGCGTATGTTTATGTGTATGATTGGTTTCTTTCAGTCGTGCCATTACCTATTTCTATGACTGAGTCAATCGTAGATGTTTACATATGTATGTGTGTTCACACTATGTTAACGTTAATTCCATCGGCACATAGATTTTTTTTTTTCAATGAGATGGGAGAATGTTATAGAGTAGAACAGGTGGGGAAAATATGCAGAAGAAATTCAAGGAAGTAAACGTCTTGTATATTTGAATTCGTGCTTTCAACCATGCAGTTTCATTCATTGCTGTGCTAATTTCGTTTACTTTACCCCGAAGAAGACATCCATACTTATTTTTTTAGTATTATTCGTCGATTTATACTTCTGTAATGTTCTAATAATTGCATTTCTTATTGCAAGGAAACCAAGAACAAAAATAGCATCACCATCAGTAATAACACCAACTACTACTACTACTACTACTACTACTACTACTACTACTACTACTACTACTACTAATAATAATAATAATAATAACAATAATAATCATGGCCATCATCTTCATCATCATCAGCAGCAGCAACAGCAGCAGTAGTAGTAGTACTCACAGTGGCAGTGGTAGTAGCAGTAGCAATAGTAGTAGCTTCTTTAAAATAGGCACTGAGCTAGAAATTACTTTTGAGGGAATGTAACACTGATTGTATCGATCTCAGTACAGAAGGATGTTTATTTTTGTTGATATAAACTCATGATATAAAGAGCCGGAGGAAATATCGCTAATCTTGCAATGATTTTGTTCGACGCAGTTGCCATTTTGTCCATTCAAAATTGTATTGAAAATAGTCATTATTATTACTACTATTATCATTATTAGGCGGCGAGCTGGCAGAATGGTTAGCGGTATTTCGTCTGTCGCTACGTTCTGAGTTTATATTTCCGCCGGGGTTGACTTTGTCTTTCATCCTTTCGGGGTGGATAAATTAAGTACCAGTGAAACACTGATCAATATAATCGACTGCGCCCCCTCCACGAATTTCAAGCCTTGTGCCTTTAGTAGAAAGGATTATTATTATTATCATAATTGAGTGAAGGAGCAGCGCATGTCATGAAATTGGCGCTGGAGTAAAATAAAGGAAGCTCAGTATACCCATCATGACTACTCGTCTGATTATTATTACTATTATTATTATTATTATTATTATTATTATTATTATTATTATTATTATTGTTTGATACTGTCCCGAAAGTTCCAATCGACGGGCTATCTTGTATTTAAGAAGATTGTGTAAGCGTATTTTTTTCGCCTTCCCTACTTAACTAATTGTGTGTCAAAGGGTTAGGCAACATCAGTTATAGAGCACGTGTAGCTTACTTTGTCTATCATTACTAGGTCAGGCTTGTTCTCAAGTACCTGGTCCCTTTCGACTGGGAAATACCACAGGAATTTGCAAGTCTCCGACTTAACCATTTCCTCTGATATGTGTTTATACCAAATCTTGCCTCTCATCAACTCCATTTCACACAGCTGTGAAGTGCAGCACTTTTGGCACTTCATCATGTTGCTTCAATTTATATTGGTTTGGGGCAAGTCGCATTCATTCGGTTAGAATATGGGTAAGGGTTTCTTCAAATCCATTGCATTAGCTCATTCAAGTAATGTCTACTCTGTAGATAAAAACTTGTATCGAAAGCTCACTATTTAGTTTCTTTCCATTTGGCAATGCAGGTTTGTCATCTGTGTTGTAAAATACGGAATCTGAACTTGGGGGCAACAAAAACAGTTATTCTGCACTTTACTAAATCGATAGTCGGCGTTTGAATTTAATTAAAGGTCATATATTGCCTTTCTTTAAGGTGTAGAGTAGTATAATTGGTCAGTATATCACTTGCTTCATTTGTTTCAGTTGCGGTATGTCTGTTACGGAGGAATATATCCCAATAAATGCTTTCAATTGCAGTGTCAGATTTTCATCCAAGAGGAAATAGCTATCTTTATGGTGGTGAAGAATTTGTTGTTATTGTATGTCGATGAGAAATACTTCACTGGAAACAGACATTTCCTGGATACGTTAGTCACAAAATTCATGTTGAATGGGTAATCAAAGAAGCTACATTGTATTCCCTGGTTCGTCAATGGTTTGGAGGAGGGTGATTTGGAATCTTGCATGCGAAATAATTATGAAACTCTCTGAGTCATCTTGTTTGAGGAAAAGTCAGTGACTCCCATAATCATTTCGCATACTAGATTCATAATTATGACCAAGCATATTGAGACTTTGGAAAAGTATCCAGTGTTCAAATTAGAATTTTAGAAGAGAAGGAGTGGTGTTTGTTATGAATATGTAGATTAACATAATATGATGTTGATAGTTATAAGTATTTGGATTTCTATAAATACTCATGATAAACAGAAATTCTTTGTCCTATACGGTACAAAATTGAAGTGTAACCACGAAAATATATAGCTACTTTTATACAACTCTGTAGTTGATACAGCTCACGAGATATTTATATAGCGCTTTGAAAGTATTTCTATATGTAAATGAAGATGCATATGTCTAAAATATGTGAATATTCTCTGATTACTGCTCCGTTAAATACATGAATGTGTTTTGAAAACATAAACCCCGATAAAATATTAAAACAAAATAAAATATAGATAAATCGGAAGTATCTGTTGAATAATCTAAATTTGTGTCCATTGCTCTAATGGTTAGAACATCGGTTATTCCGTTCTACAAAAGAATTAATAGGATATAGACAGATATGTCGCGCTAAAAATATAACGAACATAGTGGCAAATAATAAATGTAGAATTTATTTCCAGAGAAAATGTTTGAAAAATATTTTCGCATGTGCACTTAATTCAATATAGAGGAAAAGATGAATGAATGCAAACGTTAAACCAAGATACATATGGTGGCTACTTGTAATTATTTTTTTAATATTTAATTATACTTTTATGTCAGACAATTCATTGAATGTAAGTGGCTACTCAATTATAAATGGTTTCTCCGCTTCATAGTTTTCCTCTCAAGTTAATATATTTTAAAACGTATTTGAGCATATGATTTAAAATTTGATTTTTCCATAGGAATACCATGTTATCTGATAGTAAATATATGAAAAGCATGTCAGTAACAAAGACTTTATGTCCCCAAATTTTCTGGACATTAATATTCAGAGCAGCCTATCTTCATAGTTTTGACTGAATATGTTATTGTCGTAATGGATTATACAAATATCTGAATTTTTAAAGTGCGAATTGATACATGAAATGCATAAAAAGCAATTTACACACAGAATCATGGAATAAATATTATAAAAATTGTAAACAATAAAGCCCATGGATTTAGTATTTTAATCCAATAATCCTTCTAATGTAAAATTACTAAGAAACTACTTGTAAAGGGAATTAAGACGAAATGGAACCTCCATTCATGTCTGCAATACAGTTTCTATAAAACTCCGCCTACTTTTAATCCAACATAAAATTGACATAGCAGCAAAAATTAATCCACTGAGTAGCTAAAATCATGAATTTTCCCAATGGAAGAAATCTAATTTACTTAACCTTAAATAATCGTGTACCAAAATTTTCAATTAAAATTTACCAATCGCAATTCTGCTCAATTGAACACGTGTCTAATTAATACACAATCTTTAAAGCGTACAACATAGACTGATTGTCAAATATTGATGGATGTTTCGTTTCCTAAAACTGTTCAAGGAAATCTGCTCGAAATAGAAGTACATTTTGAGATCACATCAGGAGCAATATTATCTCTGTTAGTAATTTCCTTTGTTTAGAGTAATAGAAGCGATTTATAGTACTTGTATATTCGGTCAAATCTGTAGTAGGTCTCACGAAAGAAGACTGGATAGAAGAAAACCGGATATGTCGCAAAGTATTGAAATTACATAAAGAATTAACAAAAAACAACAACAACAAAGCAAAGCCTATCTATTCCACGTTATTGGTAAAAATTAACGCCCGTAGATAGTATCGGCAGGAGTTATGCTTGAATATTTTCTAATTTCTGCATAGAGTTGTCACGGAAACATACGACAGAAATTAACACACTGTAATTGTCATTTTCACATTTGAAGTACTGTAGCACATATAGCAGGTTCAGGTATCGATTGGAATATGAATTACTAATTCAAAAGTGTGAGGAAAGAAAAGGTAATAACTACTCATTTTTGGTGTTCACAAAAGCGTTTATGATTAAGAATCAGTAGTATAAATCAAAGCAAGTAAAATAAAAATCAAAGATGTATAAAAATGAAACTATATGTATTGGTGAACATTATATGCAGCATCATTGATAGATCGTTCAATCATATCATATTTCTACTTTCAACGTTGAGGCTAAGGAGTTTCGATGCGAAGCAACATAATTATTTTATCTAGGTTTCATCACGGCATAGATTGAGGTTTACAGAATGTTCTATTTTACAGAGACAGTACTATATACAGGCATATAAAGTTACAGACAATAATTGTGTGTTTGATACAGACTTGTATGTCTATGTTTTACATTAATGTGAATCCATGTCTCTCTATGTATATGTATGAGTGTGTGTATGTATATATATATATATATATATATATATATATATATATATATACTCATGTGTGTATGTGTGTGCAGCTGGATATCTTTGTATATGCACTTATGTATAATGATATAAATATATGTGTACATGTATGCATAAATAATTATATATGTATGTATAATACATATGTATATGTATTTATATGTTTCTGAATATACGTATAGTTAAATATGCATACACGCGCACACATACACAAACGCAAGCACGCGCACGCGCACGTATATATTTATTTATACACACACAAACACACACACACATATATATATATGTGTGTGTGTGTGTGTGTGTGTGTGTGTGTGTGTGTGTGTGTGAATATAAATACATAATGTTAGGCATTAATATTGTTGTGTTTAGGGAGGGTCATAATGCCAATGATATTTAGAAAAAACACTCACTAGTTCAATACCACTTCTTTTGTTTACGAACTAACTATTCAATTATGTGTTTAATGTGTTCATTGAACAATCAGTCGGTTGTTGGTTTTCTCTGTCAAAGTCCTTTCTCGTTGGTATTCGACACTTCATGAATGTCACCTCCTCGCCCTTCACGGTCTCTTTGAATTTGTATGTATGTACGTATGAATGAGTGTTTACTTGTCTGTGCCTTCTACTTTCTGTGGTATAGCTGTCTTTGTGTTGAATAGGTAAACGTCTATATACGTTTGTGTGTGTACGTTCTTCTGTGTGCATGTTTCCGCGCAAATGTGTTCTTGTGTGTTTCAGTGTCTATGTGTATTTTTTATGCCTGTGTGTGTTTTAGCGTGTGCATTTCGTGTACGTAGATGTGTATGTTTGTGTACTAGAATTGTTCATAATTACACGTATTAATCTTTAAGCATACCTGTGTGTCCTACTATCATTCAAATACTGCTATATATATATATATATATATATATATATATATACACATTTATATATATACCCACTTAGGCATGACCACCCGCCCACCAACATGGACGTACACGCACCCACATTATGTATGTGTTGCGTGGGCAGTGACAGTGGTGCTGTGATTCTATTATTTCCTATGTATATATTCTATTTAGAGTTGGCTTCGTCTCATTTGTGAAAAACAAATTACCTATCTGAAGTCTCTCGGGTGTTTAGACAAGATTTCGATACAAATACGATTCAACACGCCACTATGTTGATCTTTGGCATGTTGGTAGAGTATCGAGGACTGTTTCCTGTCATTACACACTCACCATAGCTGACAACAATGGGGCATTTACCCATAGATATATGTATATATGTATATATATATGTGTATATTCGTACTGATATATGTGAATAGCCGTGTGTGTGTGTGTGCGTGTTTGTCTGAGCCCTTTGGTGTTTAGCTCCAGAACAACTCTGGCCTACAAGTCCACTGTCTCTATCAATCATCTAGAATTTTAACACCAAATGTTTCCTTCTGTTTCTGAAAAGACATGGTGTATTTATCGCTGAAATTTCACCTTGCTATATGTAAATATTTAGCTTGCAAGATGCAGAAAGGACATCCATCCTCAAATGTTCCGTCCGAAAGAAAACCATCGTGTGATTCGAAAGCGGACGAGATGAGAGCTACGTCGAAAATGGCATCGATCGTGACAACGTCAGTCGTAAATTCGCTGCGGCAAACGAGGGAAACTATGTCGGCAGCATTGCACAATTACATCCGTTTTAATGTAATTATGCGTGATTTTACTAATGTGATATAGAAAAACTACAACCTTTGTATGACACACGTGTGTTCAAATGTTAAAATGAAATTGCAGTATTGAAGCTATAAAGATTAGAGGATACATTTGTCACAGGGAATTAACAGATCCGTGTTCTAACGTCTGTATAACGATAACAAGCTAGTACACTCGTTTGAAAATTGTTTGCTACGGATGCCATGATCCATTAAGTACATACCGTTATATATTCATTGTCGTTAGTGCAGCGATAGTCAAATTAATTCCTTTGAAAATTGTTTGCCGCTAGTGTAACAATTTAACAGGTGGATTCTATTGTAAATCATTTGCAGTTTGATCACAGAAAGCAAAATTACTATGTTTCTTAGAAAAATGTTTGGCCGCTTAAGCAAGGTTTTTCATCAGACCAGAAAATTCTCTCATATTACCTCCTCGAGATCTATAAAAATCTAGCACGAATGAGCTGGGTTAGGTAATGGTCGAAGTCGAGCATAGGTAAATTAATGTTATAAAATGAACATTAGCCCTCTTCTATTTCACTGGTTTTCCACGTCGCTCTAATACAGAGCACTCGTATATTGAATAGCGTAGCTCTACATGACATCACGTTATTACAGAGTAAATTGCTCAATGCTTACCCATCCATAATTGATATAATATTTATGTTGGTATAGCAACTTTACGACAAATGAAGCTTCAATCCCTATTAGAAGTTATTCATCTTACATCATATCCCAATGCACAATTCTCGTGTTGGATATAATGCCTTAAGGACACAATCATTGTAGCATAGCAACTATAAAGCCCTGCAGATCGTTTGCAGTATTATCACGTATTTAATACTTGGCTGTTGTCTAGCTTTACATACGGTCACGTAATTCTAGTTTATGTTGCTCATAGATTACCAAGATGTCAAGCTATTTGCATGCTTGCATGCATTTTCGCTTTTATTCTCTGTTTATTTCGACAGACATTTCTACCACGGGAACGAACATTATCTCTTCTTTCTCCAGTGCAATTATTTTTTCACATTATTTAGAACATTATGTATGATTAACGTGCATGTTACATTTTCAACTAGCTTCCTTTAAAATGGTGTGTTTATATTCTTCCTATTTAAACCTATGGATATTATCAGTCTACCACATGGAACACCACTAAAATCAAGAATTTCAGTTCATGAACACTCAGTTGAATCCACTTATACTCTTTTACTCTTATACTTGTTTCAGTCCATTGACTACGGCCATGCTGGAGCACCACCTTTAGTCGAGCAAATAGACCCCAGGACTTATTCTTTGTAAGCCTGCCTAGTACTTATTCTATCGGTCTCTTTTGGCGAACCGCTAAGTTACAGGGAAATAAACACACCAGCATCGATTGTCAACAGATGTTGGGTGGGGGGGACAAACACAGACACTTAAACATACACACATACACACACACACACACATATATATGTAAACATATATACGACGGGCTTCTTTCAGTTTCCGTCTACCAAATCCACTCACAAGGCTTTGGTCGGCCCGAGGCTATAGTAGAAGACACTTGCCCAAGGTGCCACGCAGTGGGACTGAACCCGGAACCATTTCGTAAGCAAGCTACTTACCACACGGCCACTCCTACGCCTTATCTATAGAACACTTGTTTTTATTAGTATATTGGTTCGAAAACTGTTATTTTACTTCGAGCGTGCGACAACATAACCTTTGTTAAAACACGTACTTGTTTAATTGCTGTAGGATTATTATACGCAACTGGTGGTATATGGAATATAAAAGAAAGTTCATAGCAACTAACTTAGGTGTCATTCACAATCGAATAAGACATAGTAACCATGTGGAGAATTTCTCGTAGCTTATTTTTGGTAGCCGTGTAGTCAGGGGCTGAAATAGTCACTCTTCCTTCTTGCGCATATTTTTCTCAACAGGATATGAATTAGGTATCTTGCTTTCTTTATTTAGATACTAAGATAATGACAGAAGATGCTTACTCGGTTCCATTTGAACTCAGAATATAAAGAACCGAAACAAATACCACAAAGTATTTTGCCCGACGCTACAACGAATCTGCCAATTCACTACATTAAGGATATATATATATATATATATATATATATATATATATATATATATATATATATAAATACAGAGAGAGAGAGAGAGAGAGAGAGAGAGAAAGAGAGAGAGAGAGAGAGAGAGAGAGAAAGAGAGAGAGAGAGAGAGAGAGTGAGACAGTATACGCATACACATACACAGCAGAAATACACATAAATACATATATATATATAATGTGCATATATAAATTCATATATATATATATATATATATATATATATATATATATATATATGTGTGTATGTATGTATGTATATATATATATATGGGCGTTTGTATTGTTCTAATCTCCACACACCCATTATTTTCGACAAATGCGTGTGCTAATTACAATTATTTGCTCGAGATGATTGTTATATTCTTATGAATATTTGCAAATTATGGCTAACATCATTCATTTGGATGTTACCATGACAATGGAAATACAACATTGACATTAAATGGTATATATTACACCCAAATGAATGTAATAAAGTAAAGAAGCCATGTAAACATGACAACAAATCCAAATAATTCGGTTTTAATTTATCGCTTTCTAATTTCGAGAGCGTAATACTCTTACTTTAATAGACTGTTGATATTTGTTTACCTTCCATATTTCCTGTCCACCATTTCATTTGAATGATTATTTATATTCGTAGTAGTATTTTCTTTCATTATCAGCCACGAGTAAATATTGTAATAGTAAACGCTTTATGATTTTTATGCAGTATCTCCCATTAAAATTGTTGATGTTAACAATAGCATTCGATCTCATCATAACAACAACAACAACAATAACAACGAAAAAGAATATCCTTAAGAGAGAATTTTTCCTCTAGTTATGTTAACATTTATAGAGAAAACGGTTGTCCAGAGACGCCATCAACTAAGAGTGTCTTATATATTATTGATTTTTAAATTAATTCCACGTATTGGCTCCTTAGTGACCGAGATACTTAGCTTAGCTTCTATCGGTTATTTTTCCATTTACAGAATAAATGAATTATAAAAGGGGAGACATGGCTGGGGATGTAAATGCATTATGATTTTTTTTTTTTTTTGTTATTGTTAAATTTCTATCCAATCTGATTTCCTCGAAAAGAGGATGTAGAATACGCTAAGCAACTTTTAGTAGTTTATACTTTTTGCTAATAGGAAAATAAAAATGTTAAACTGTACGTTCGATTACGAAAATGGTCATGGTGGTTGTCTGTGCATTAATCTCTCCCATGTTAGAAAATATCTCTCGTAAAATGTTATCCAGAAAGATGCAATATGTGAATGAATATAATTCATTCATGTTGTTTCCTAAGTGCTTTGGTAGCGCAAAGCAAGCAAAATGGCTTCAAATGCAATCGACACACAAACCTGGAATCCGTTCTTTGATTGTTTATTTATTTCCTGAAAGAACACGAGAGAAATTTTTCCAAAATAGGGATAACTTTAATAGGAAACATTTTTTTTGTCTGAGCTTTAGTATCACAGGTTTAACTACTTTCTTACCTCCTTATGTGTGGGCAAGTAGATTTTAGAGACGACTGGCGTTTTATCCGTGATTGTAAAATACACAAATCCACTTCATTGAGCTCATGATTTTATTATCGATGCAGTTAGACGCGGACCTGACGGCCGAAATTTAAACTAAGATGACAGATGTGAAAACCAATACAGTGAAACATTTTATCCAATAAACTAACAAAACTGCCAATTAAATGCCTTAGGAAATATTTGAACATATGAATAATCTGAATATGAATTATTTAGATCATTCATAGGAACAGCAAATCCTAGGGCTAAAATCATCCAGATTTTTGTCTCAGGTGCAAGAGCATGTTTTATAAGGCAGCATAGGATTCTGAATGATCTTTTCTACTCTAAGTACGAGGTCCGAAATTTTTGGCATGGGACCAGTCGATTAGATCGACCCAGTACGCAACTGGTACTTAATTTATCGACCTTGAAGGGATGAAAGGCAAAAGTCGATCTCGACAGAATTCGAGCTCAGAACGTAGACAGACGGAATAAACTTTTCTGCCAGCTCACCGCCTTATATTCAGTATATATTATTAATAATAATAATTGTATTTTTATACACGTTTATTCAAGTCATAAGAATATTGTATGGCATTAACGCTATTCTCTTAAGGTGGCGAGCTGGCAGAAACGTTTGCACGCCGGGCGAAATGCTTAGTGGTATGTCGTTACATTCTGAGTTCAAATTCCACCGAGGTCGACTTTGCCTTTCATCCTTTCGGGGTCGATAAATTAAGTACCAGTTGCGCACTGGGTCGATATAATTGACTGGTCCCCTCCCCCAAAATTTCGGGCCTTATACCTAGAGTAGAAAAGATTAACGATGTTCCCTTCTGCTAAATGCATTGCAAAAGAAATGGAACGTAACATTTAAAAGACATTCCAAACGCAAACCTTAATTGGAGATAATTTGTATTAATCTTAAAATATATATACTCCAGTAAACACATTATATACACATGAAAAAGTCTTTAGCATGTGTGTCTGTTTGTTTTGGGTGTGTGGGTGTATGTTTTGGGTGTATGTGGTTGCGTATTTACTCATATACATATATGTGGTTGTATATATTGATGTATATGTATACATATACATGAGCACACGAATATGCATACACACACACACACACACATATATATATATACAGAGAGAGAGAGAGAGAGAGAAAGAGAGAAAGTGACCATAGTATATTAAAACCGAGTTAGGAGATAGATGAATGGCATTTAAGCTAATAAAGCTTCTAATGTGGTGATGCAAATTTGTTCGAGAATATTTTTACTTAAAATAAGCCTCTCGAGTATATCGCAAGCGTTAAAACAATCACACTGGTTATGATGATTCTAGAATATCAGAAAGCTAGAAAAGGAGTGACAATGCTATACACACATAGCGATTTATAAGACGGTATGTCCGATTTTCTTATCCACCAAATTTGACAGTCGTTAACTCTAATGTTTTATCCTGGCAATTCTTTGTTTTACAACATTGAAGAGTAAGATCATCACTTATCGAAATGCAATATACGGTGTCTGATTATACTGTGAGTTTTCTCTTGTAAGTCAATTTTGTGTACCCATGGATAAATCAAAAATTCGTGTGTTTATGCATATGAGTTTCGTCGTGGACTCAATGCATTCCAGACAGCTCGAAACATCAATGATGTTTTTGGTGAAGATATGGCGAATGAGCGCCTGTTTTGAGAAGTTCTGATCTGGTGACTTTATTCTTGAAAATCAGCCTCGTGATAGACCAGAGATTAAGGTGGAATATGAGAAACTGGAAACTGTAGTGGAAGTAGGTACATCTTAAACTACGTGTGAGTTAGCAGCAAGGCTTGATGTTTTCATTCCAACTGTATCGGACCATCTGAAACAAATAGGCAAGGTAAAGAAGCTAGAGAAGTGGGCACCGCACGAACTTTGCTTTCACGACATAAAAGCAAGCCATTTTGCATTGTATTGTTACGTGTGATGACAAATGGATTCGTTTCAGCAATAGCAAGCGTTCTGTACGGTGGTTGATTAGAGAAGAAATGTTAAAATACAATCCAAAAAAGAATAAACAACTTTTTGCAACGAAAAATCTTCAAATATGAAGAAGATGCAAAAATAGCCTTTCGTGATTTCCTCACCGCTTGTTCTCCAGAATTCTTCGTTGCTGGAATAAATAAGCTGCCGATAAAATGGAAAAATAGTGTTGATAATTTAGGTGAATACTTTGATTAACTGCTCTGGTTTTTTTTGTTTATTTTTTTTTGAGGTAAACTAAAATAAACTTCCAGTTCAAAATTCCAGTCCAAAAAATGAGTGCAAATTTATGCGAAATATAATTACATTTCTAAGAGATTTAATGAAGTGAATATGTAAACTTATGAGAATGTTTGATACGTATTATACAACAGAAACTAAATAACATAAATACCATCTATTCACAATCTTTATGGGGATATTTAAGAAAATTATTACATATATTTTCAAATATTTCGAAGTTTTTCTCAGAACAGAGAAAGATTCTTCAGCGGAAGTGTTTTATAAGAAACATAATGAACACCTTCGCACAATTTTAACGGCATTTTTCTTCCGATGTCTACTTCTCGTTCCATCACTCCCAATAGCAATCTTATCTACCTTCCGATATTAGTTTCTTTTTCTATCGAGTCTTTAGTATCTCTGTATCCCTCTCATTCTCATTCTCTCTCTCTCTCTCTCTCATTCTCTCTCTCTAATGTGTTTATTATATTACACCTGTCAAGAATTTTTACTTTTACTACTCTGTCGTTATATATATATATATATATATATATATATATGCATGTACATATTTAGATATATATATATATATAAATATAGATATTTAGATCTGTCTATTTGTGTTTGTGTATAACTGTACATGTATGTAAATAAATATGCATGCATGTGTGTATCAGAAATAAAGTATCAAGTATCCTTGTCTGGCATTAGGCCGAACTATCAGCTGGAATGCTTATATACTTCTCTACCTATTTGAAAAGGAAGAAAAAAAAAATGAAGGTTATCATACACGCCCATATCCGCCACATTAATATGTCAACATATATGTATATATAGAAGAAAATTTGAGGAAAATTAATTAACTTATGTTGGTATTTATTATTTATTATGTGTAAAGGAATCTTCGGCAGATGTTCGTTGTGCGAGCAACGAGATTCTAGTTAATTTATTGACTGTGTATCCAAAAACGTTATTTCTAATTGACCACTGGACTATTGTTATTTAATAGCTAGGCGATTTTACGTCCTGAGATCCAATTCCACCAAGGTCATCACTGATTCTTATTCCACCGAAGTCGATAATATTATGTACTACATACGTATAGCAGTTTATGGGGTCGACTTATTCGTCCACTTTAACTTGCTGGCGTTTGGAGAAATAAAATGTTATTTGGTAGTCGGAAGAGATGATAAAATCACGTTTACTTTTCAAAAATGAGAACCGATTCTGAGAGGAACGTTTCTTATAAGTTTTAATCGCTTACATGTTCCAATGATTGGATTGCAGTTGTACGTCGAACAAATAGGCCCCGCTACTGTTTTTTTTAGTCTGGTAATTATACTATCGGGCAATTGTGCTGAACCACTAGGGTAAGGTAACATACAATCCAACAGCGACTGGCAAGCATGGACGGAAACTAACAAACCCTCACATTTACACAAACGCTCATATGTATATACATTCACACACATAAACACGCATGCATGTATACACACACAGACACACACACACACACACACACACACACACACACACATATCAAAAATAAAATATAATCAATGAGAATACAACAAACATACTGAATTTCTAATAAGTTCTCTTGGTAGGGAAATGTATGAAACATTAAAGGTATTTTGACATTTAATAAGAGTGATTATATATTATAGTATAAAATAAGAGCAGGAAAATTACATCAAGAAACATCACAGAAGATATACGTCCAAAATAATATTGTATTAATAGATAGATGTCTAAATATATAAAGTATGATTATTTAAAAAAGTTTAAAAGTTAAAAATATCTTCTGATCGCTTCATGAATTTATTACTCTTCGAAATGGAATCTAAAATTCATAATCATTATGAGTTAATACATCCACTCGTCAGAGAGAAAGAGGGTGAAATGCCGTGTAGTCAATCGAATGCTATTTAAAAATATATGGAAAAGATGTTGTTTAAAAAGTTACTGGCATAGATATGCGTTGGTACACTCTTGTGCTAAAGATTTTGAAGAAATAACATACATCCGTGGTAAAATCCACTGCAGTAATCCATAACGGCTGTGTGTAAATTGTTGGCACTCCATCACTTACGACGTCGAGGGTTCCAGTTGATCCGATCAACGGAATAGCCTGCTCGTGAAATTAACGTGCAAATGGCTGAGCACTCCACAAACACGTGTACCCTTAACGTAGTTCTCGGAGAGATTCAGCGTGCCACAGTGTGTCAAGGCTGACCCTTTGAATTACAGGCGCAACAGAAACAGGAAGTAAGAGTGAGAGGAAGTTGTGGTGGAAGAGTACAGCAGGGTTCGCCACCATCCCCTGCCTGAGCCTCGTGGAGCTTTAGGTGTTTTCGCAAAATAAAAACTCACAATGCCCTGTCTCGGAATCGAAACCGCGATCATATGACCACGAGTCCGCTGCCCTAACCACTGGGCCATTGCGCCTCCACTGTGTGTAAATATAAAGCCCATAATTCTTATTTCTTTGTTGCCCACAAGGGGCTAAACATAGAGGGGACAAACAAGGACAGACAAAGGGATTAAGTCGATTACATCGACCCCAGTACGCCACTGGTACTTATTTAATCGACCCCGAAAGGATGAAAGGCAAAGTCGACCTCGGCGGAATTTGAACTCAGAGCGTAGCAACAGACGAAATACCGCTAAGCATTTCGCCCGGCGTGCTAACGTTTCTGCCAGCTCGCCGCCTTAAACGAAATATCGCTAAGCATTTCGCCCGGCGTGCTAATGATTCTTTCAGCCCATAATTCTGTTCTCTTCAATGTGTGATCCAATAAATGCGGAAAATAAAAGTAGTTTTTGCCTTTTATAGTTGCGTATATCATTGTTATATTTTATGCAAATATAAAAATAGCCGTTTACTGACCCAATATAGAGTAAAATCATGTAATATTCAAATTATTATATTTAAAATCAGTTTGTTGTACCTTAGAACTGTACAGGTTCTAATTTTAAGAAAACATATTTCTGGCATTCATCCAATGGATAATTTACATTATGTGAAATGTGTACATTTAAAATAATTTAAATTTAATTTTCTTTTTTGCTTACCTGTGACTATCCTACTATTATTATGATACCACTATATGAAAAATAAGAAAAATAAGATATTAATGTGAATCTTTACTCGATGATCTCTTACAGTGTTTAAAAGATTTATAAAACTTATGTCTACATGTGGATAATGCACCCGATTGGCAACTAATTAAATTATGTGTACAAAGACGGCAGATAGAAGATTTATGAGTATATGGTGTAGCTGAGACAATGATTGACCAGGATAATTAATAGTTAACGTTATTTTTTTGTTTGAGTTTATGTGTATATGTAGCCAATGAAGTAGTGGCACTCGTTATATTCGGTTTAAATGAATGTATACGTGGTAAAAATGTTTGTTTAAAGTTAATAGAGCTCCCTGTATATAATATACCATACAGTGTGAGTTAACACTTTGTGTAACAGTGCACTTATATAATACGTTGAACCTTCTGCATTTGCCTTCTAAAGGACATGATTTTTTAAATTTTTATATCAACAATATTTAGTTGTGTTTCTCGTCTGTGATATAATATTTAATAATATTTTGATTGTTTGTTATGATGTGTGGTGTTGTATTTGAATTTGTTGTGGAATCATTCAAAATAGAATTAGGTATATTTACTGTTTGTATGTTATTGTTATTAGATTGTGGTAGTGGATTATCTAAAGTATATTGCATGTTTTGAGTTGTATGATTATTGGAATTTTTCTGAGATTTTGTTACTGTTACAGTATTGCTTTGTATTTTCGTAATGTTATCTATTGACCTAGTATTATGTTGAGTATTAT